>NC_045168.1:14687357-14899857 GCF_900700415.2 Clupea harengus
ATTGATTTTTAAGAACAAATGTTTCAGATAAGAGGTAAATTTAGTAACCACTAAAATAAATAAACAAATTAGCCTTTCTGTCACTCAAACTAACAGCAATAGGCTAAAGAGGGACACATGAAGATTTCTGTGATATTAGGTAAATGAGAAATGTGGAATTTGTAATTCTGTGTCAGACACAGAGGGACAGATGAATGGATGGCTGAGCTGAAAAAGGATACTTTTTAGAGTCAAAGGAGCCGAAGACCGCTAGTTTGCATATCTAACTTGTGATTTTGAAAATAAGCCAGCAAATAGTGTCACTTCACAAACCTATGCTGTCTGCCATCCAACTCGCACTCCCAGCCATACTGCCCTCATCGAAACTCTGGATCTGGAGAGACAAAACACACAGCTCTAAAGCACAGGCCTGTAACACTGCCAGGTGGCACTGCCTTTGGAAATATGAAAATCATGCAAATAAACCAGGATATATTTAAGACTGGTGTGAACCGTTGTTATTATTGCCAGCAATTACATTACCCATTGTGCTGACAAGAGTTACATGTTTACTTTCCAAGAAAAACATACAGAATATTGTAACGTAGCAACCCTTTATTAAAGGCAGGGGCGGCTCGTCCATAAGGACGATTGGGGCGACGCACTGCCTAGGGGAAAAGAGAAAAAAAAAATGTATGTATGTATAAACGCAATATCCTTCTAAGTCGCGTAAATGACACGTACATTTAAATGTAATAATTTTTTTCTGTCGGATTCTACCACTAGACCGTCTGATCTGCCTCTGTATGTCATTGTCGAATCAGGTAACAGTCGTTCAGTCAGCCTAAAGTCGTGCTTCAAATGGCCCCACCCCTTCTGGGGCGATTTACAGCTTCGACGGAGGCATATTCTGTCAAGATGGCTGCCCTGTCCAGTGCAATAACTCGATTCGCTCTTTTGACAGAAACTCCTTTTTAGTCGGCGTACTAATGAAGATAAATTGACAACAAAACAATTAGGACTTCCTAGACCAAATGTATCCATTCAACAGGTTTCTACAAAGGGAGGGAAATCCTACATCCAAGAATTGGAACGAAAGAAAATCGCGTGGCTAATGCGGTCTGTATTTCATATACCACTGTCACTTTTCATAGGTTTTACAGTGTGTTTCACAGTTCGCTTCTTGCACTAACACTGAATAATTTTTTATGTGATGACTTATTTTGCTTTTGTAAGCCAATACTTTCAAGATCAGTCAATAAATATTGTTGTTTTTGACTTATGTTACCCCTTCTTTATGATGTTACTGGACATATCATGTGTCCTGTTAAGCTATGTTACATCATACAACATTTGAGACACGTGGATAATGAAAAAGTGGGATAATTTAATGTGGAGCCACATCATGTTTGCTTATGAAGGCTCCTGGATGCAACTTTCTTCCATAGCTTTCCACCTGTAACTTGCTACTCTAGCTATGTAGCAAGAGGGGACATATTACTGTTGTGTGCTGCCAATAGTGGACAAAAAGGTATTGCTGTATGAGTTAATCAGCTAACTTAATGTACTTACTGAATGGGTTGCCTTAATCATTATAAAAAAAATTGCCCCCCCTGAGAATTTTTTCAGGAGCCGCCACTGATTAAAGGTATACCGTATACACAGAGGGGACAGCTAGAGGACTGAGGAGTAATTTGACAAAAACTGGATGGGATAAGAATCATGGACTGCACCTTTAAGGTTACAGTATGTTTCTTGCATGCATCGCACGCTCAAGCATGCCTCTAAAAGGGGAAGTGGTAACGACTGTTTTACCTCCTCCAGCTCAAAAGACTCCATGGGCTCTCCTGGGCTCCTCTTCCTGAGGGGAGGGGTAGGGAGCAGGGGCCGGGGCTCCCTGTGGCCCTTCAGTCTGATTGGGCTCTCCAGGGGGCCCACAGGTAATACCACACCCTGGACCTGGGCCTGGGCCCCAGGCAGTACCACACCCTGGACCTGGACCTCAGGCAGTACCACACCCTGGACCTGGGCCTCAGGCAGTACCACACCCTGGACCTGGGCCTGGACCTGGGCCTCAGGCAGTACCACACCCTGGGCCTGGGCCTCAGGCAGTACCACACCCTGGACCTCTGAGATCCCCTGTTCCTCTACCAGGGGGGTGAGGCAGCCACTCTCCCCGAGGCTCGATCTGAAGCGCTTGAGGGGACCCCGTTTCTCGGAGGGGTGCAAAGGCGCGTTCGTCGGCGTGGCAGGCGGCTCTGGATCGGTGCCAGCAGCCGCTGCCGTCGGGCTGGGCGGAGCCTGCTCCTGGGAGGGCGGAGCCTGCTCCTGGGACGCCCTGGCGGCTGCTGTGGGACTGGGGGGCGGAGCCTGCTCCTGGGAGGCCCTGGCGAGGCTCAGCGTCTTCTTGGATGCCCGCCGCAGGAGCATGCCCATGCGCTTCCTCTTCTCCCGGGCCTCGGGGGACGACGCGCTGGCCTGGGGCCCCTGGGGGCCCGAGCTCGCCGGAGCGGCACTGGCTCCTCCGCCCACCAGGGAGTTGAACGCGGTCGTGACCTGGTGGAGAACCTCCAGCTGCCTGAAGCGATCTGGAGGGGAGGGGGGAACAGGAGAACATGAAAGAGGGAAAGAAATGGCGCACGAACAGAGAGAGGAACAATACAAAACAAGAGGGAGGAGACAGAGAGTCAGAGAGAATTACTTCAGAGTTAAGGGGGAGGATGAGTCTACTGTAAGTACTGCTGAACTGTTATCAAATGGCTGACCACAGGATGTTAAATATATCCTGTCTCACCCCGCTGGGGAAATGAAAGAGCACTATTCTCTCTGCTTCTCCTTTTAGTTACCGCTTTAAGATGGTATTGCAACCTCAACTTCAAGTATTTCACGCCTGCTAAAAAAGACATGGGGGTGAGGCAATGACAAGTATCCAACTGTACCAACATTCAGTGTCAGCATGGTACTTCACAAAGTAGCAAAGTGGTGCAGGTTTACAGCATGTGTACACCATACAAACACAGAACGTCCCCGATGTAGATGCAGTTATGAAACAGAAAGCCAGGACACATGCTGCAACCCGTACATCATTGTATGTAACACTTGGCACGTACTTCTAACGTCTGGGTTTTCGATGTCCATGCGGTTCTTCTGGGCATCCAGAAACACTTGCAGGTTGATCCCGCGGGCCTGGGACTGGTGGTTGATGAAGCGGGCTGGGATTCGTCCTGTGATGTCCGGTTCCTCGACACCGAAGCCCAGGTCCAGCAGCACCTCCGCAGGGTCGTCCTCCCAAAGGTTCAGCACATCCATGACACTGGACCGGAGAAACAAGCTCTCAGTGGAACACACTACTGCTTGGAACTGACAAAGCAATACCTCCTTTGGTAGAACCACGGCATTAAGAATATACATACACAGGGGGAGAGACATACACACACACACAAACACACACACACACGGACAGAGACACACTCACACCTATACACCCAGATATATAATAATATATAAGAGTATAAGAGAATGTTCAATAGAGATGTGAACATAAGAAGCATAAACAACATAAGAGCGTAAACATTTGAGACAACATATCAAAGACACAAGGGTTCACCTCAGTGGATTGGACTGAGAAGAGAAGGCTGAGGTCAGGCTGTTCCACCTGGGCAGAACGGCGCTGGCCCGGGACGACCTGCAGAGTGAACACGACATACAGTAAGAACAGAGCAGAGCTGGCCAGGGACGACCTGCAGTGTGAACACGACATACAGTAAGTTCACTTCAGACTGGCCACAGCGTCCAGCCTATGCACAGCATTACTCAGCAGTCACCCTGTGACAGCCAACGATAGCTAGCAGCTAGGGTCTTATAATAATGCTGCCTACACCTGGCCTTCCATTATGGTCTTTTTCCCTATGAGGTGAATCACATTTTCTTCCAGCCTCACGGCATGCAAACCAGCGCACGAGGCCTGGTTTCGAGGATGCCGGGGCCCACCGCGGATCCCAATGAAGGTGAGTTTGCTCAGGCATTTGCATGGTAAATATGAGGCGGTGAGGGGTGACGGCTGCGCCTCGCCTAATCGTCCCTCAGATCACGTGACAGGTCGCAGGTTCTTTGGCACGGCGGGGTTGGGTTTCATTCACGCATCAAAAGTCCCCACGGCGCTACCACTTAAAGCAGCAATAAGGAGTTCTGTTCCAAAACTAGCAAGCTAACTACCTAAAAGGTATGCAACACACACACACACACACTAAAGGCATGCAACACACACACATACACACACACACTAAAGGCGTGCAAAAACCTTGAAAACATTACCAACAGCCCAGTTGATACTGATAGACGCTTGCCAACACACTAACTGGTGTCTTTTGGCAGTATAACTGGCAATGTCATGCGTGTGAAAGCTTCTTCCATTTTTACAGGGTGTTCCAGCCACACAGAACTACATAGGGCATATAAGACACAGGACACACACACACACACACACACACACACACACACACACAGGTGTTTATCTGTCCTTCACATGACCATAGTCTATCAAAATGAATTTGAGGATGGTACCAAAACTAGTTGTCTATAAAACCATACCTCAAAAAGTGTCAAATTGTTGCATAGTGTTACTTTAACATGTTTGCACTGTGCTGTTATGTGACAACAGTTGGCAGCTCAAGACAGTGATCAATTGCAGGACTGAAAGTAGACTTTACTTTGACATGAGGTTTTGATCAGTTCAAAAGCATGGTTGATCTATTTGAAACCCCTCTGTTGATAGACAGATAGACTGAACGTCCTTGAGGGAAAGATATTCTTACCGCAAAAACTCCTTGACAGTCCTGGCTCCTGGATTACCATATATAGATGCTGGGAGAGTGAGAGGGAGAGGGAGAGAGAGAGAGAGAGAGAGAGAGAGAGAGAGGGAGACAGGTTGAGAGGAGGAGAAAGAGATAAAAACAGAAAGAGCAAGAATCGAGGCAGAGAGAGGCAACAACAAGTAAAGTCGGAGCAAGATAGAGAGATTAAACATGTCAGCAGACAGGTTGAAGATGGAGAAAGGGAGGTAGAGATAGAGGATGACAGAGGAAGAAAAAGAGGGGTAAACAAGATGTTATCATGTATTCAACAAGACCAGTCAGGACAGATACGGTGACAGTTTATAGACCATTCACTATCTGGCTAGGGCTGTTTGTGCAGAGCCCAGGCAGGGTGATGCTGTTGCTATATTAGGCAAGCCTCCTGTCCGTGCTGCTTCCATTTGGCTGGCCTTTCAAACTCTCAGCACGGTTACGTCTATTCATCTTACTCTGGCATGTTGTCAGGGACAGAGTGCGCTACGCCGTGCCTTCCCTTTTTCCCCAGAGGAATGTTGTCTCTCTAAAGCCCTCCCCAACACAGCCCTGGGCCATCAGCACACAGTCCCCAGGCGCTGCCCAAAAAACATCAGCTCTGTTTGATCCCCGCCGATTCCGGGGACCGCGGCTAATCTGATCCACTTCTCGAGTAGTTTCTGTCTCATTCTCAGTGGCTTTAAGGCACAGTGCCCTGAACCCTTCTTATGTAACCAAAAAGGCCACTTTTGATCTCAAAAAGACGATCTCAGACAAACAGCGATTCACCTTAACAGTGGGGGCCGTACATGATAGTTAAAAAAGCACTCAACTAAACACAGTCTGTTTTCCCATGAAGCAGAGAGAAAAGGCCCAAAATAGCAGCCGAGAGCAAGCTCTTTGGAGCAGACAAAGTCAAACATGGAATAAGTTTGACAGCCGGGGTTTTGAGGAGTCGATCTAGCAACCAAACCAGTCCTGCAGTCCAGTCCAGAAGCAGGTCCTTGATGCCAGACAGAAAAGAAAGGCAATTAATTGTGTGCTTCACAAAGACAAACAGGAGGTGGGAAGTTCGGGAAGTATAAATACAGGATAGTGTGTCAAGGAGGGAAAAAATCCTTTTAGTCCACACACTGTTCTTGGAGCTGCCAGAATGGCAGACAGTTCCTGACCTACAAAAACATTCCTCCTTTCGAGACACAACTGCACGTAAAAGGAGACCGTTCTTAGAGACGTAGCTGGAGGGAGTGCAGTCACCTTCTTGTCTTCCTTCTTCTCCAAAGGACGGGACTTCAAGGAGTCAACTGATCATCCATCCGGAGAGAACACCGACATTCCGACATCAAAACCGCACTATTCCCGTGCTCAGCATCCCTTCTCCATTAGACCAGGGTTCTAGACCCATGCCAGATGTCCTCGGATGCCCCGGGCTCTGATTCATCCTTCAGGAAGCCGGAGTCTTCCTCTCTCTCTTCCTCTCTTTCTCTACATTGCCAACTGTCTCCCTGCTTCTTCTCTCCAGCTCTTCTTATCCTCCCCAGTGCGTTGCTGTTTCTTCTTTTTAAGGCTGGCACTGCAATAGGGAAGATATTTCTGCCCTGCCGCTGAGCCACTCAGTGCTGCACTTACACACAAATACATGCGTACACACACACCTCTCACACACACATACCACCATCGCCTACAGCAGGTGACAATCGGGACTGGAGAGCTTCAAGCCTTGGCGGTGTTTGTGTAAGGACGGAATGCTCTTTGCCAAGAAGGAGCAAGCTGTTCCCTTGCCGTCTCCGACATCCACTCAGAGTGCAAGAAGGGCTTAGGGGCGGCCCCCACCCCTAACTTTCCCCCAAATGGGTCTCCTCATCCCTGGGTCTACCGCTGTGGGGGCTAGTGCTGGGACCAACAAGGGGCTGGACAGACACCCGCACGGCGTCAATATCCCCCTCCCCCGAGCAGTTTTTTAATAAATTGTTGGGACTGGAGACATTTCAACTTCACTCGTCAGCTTCTATGCCATCAGTGTTTGGTTTAAACATGCAAGAATCTTTTTTTCACCAGATTATTTACTTTACATGTTGCTTTTTCGGAGGGATGATGAGCCGTGTTGCCCAAACAATGAAAAGGTGTTTACCTTCCACACCCAGCGCTAAGTCATCCTCGGCGCTGGCGTTTCTCTGCAGGGACCCCGCTGTTGGAAAGAACACAGCACACATCCATTACCACCCACACACACACACAAACACACACACACACACACACCCACAAACACACAAGTCTGCTAACACAGAGCAAACTCAAGCCCTGGATGATAAACATAAATCCTGTCTACCCCTGCTAAACAGTATTCTCATCATTTCTCATCAAAACACTTTTTTTCTAGCTCACCTTTCTGACAATGTCAGAGCATTTTAACAGTGTGAGGCTCGTTAGTCGGCGCTATAAATCCTGCTGAGGTGATATTAGTCCTGGTGTTTAGCGGTGGGAAACTGGCTGATTGTGCCTAGGCTACATTGCAAGCGGCCGTTCCCTTGGTTTCCTAGGCTCTGATTTACATCTTGTTTGAATCAATTGGACTTGCACGGCCCATGCCTGCCACTCCGAGTGACTGGGTGACTGAGTTACGCAACCCCTTCACCAGGGAAAAATGCGGAGATATATTTATATATCTAGGGCAAAGAGCCAACTGCAACATTGTGGATTTCTTGTCCACAGCAGTGATTTGCCAGTCAGTTGTCATTTCACATACTGAAATGTGTCAGGAGGCAAAAGACACTATGACACTAGGATCCTACGAACTTAAGTCCTAGGTAAGTAAAACAATCTGCAATACAGACCTGTCTGGCTGTTTAGATCTACTACACAGCTCACCTTTGTTTCTCTCAGTTGTTGAGGCTCAAAATGACTAGGATAAACACAGTATTTATTTCCCACAGACACATCTAAGGATAACGTCTTTAAAGCCGTCTTACCTGCAGACCTCTGAACTGCCTCGTTCTTCTCACCCCCCCTGAAAGGGAAATTATATTAAATGAAAAAGGGGAAACATTTATTTCTACAATTTGTCAAAAAAACGAACTCATTTTCTATCTAGTCATTTCTATCCAGTATTCACAGCTGAAATGAATTTGGTTTGGAAATGTTCATCAGTGCAACCACTGCAGTCACAGCGAGTTCTTAGGTAACTGACTAGCTTCTAAAAGTTGGTGCATATATGGACATTACGTAAAGCAGACTATAGAGTCCATACTCCATGATTGATACTGACCTGTTAATGGAACTAAGCCACTGCTGGACGCTATCTTGCTTGTAGTCTCCTGAACAGAGCAGAGGAGAGATATTGTAAAGCGGTCTTTCTTGGGACCCTCAGTCCAAAAGTTTCTCCACTCAGATTTGGGGAACTCTTTTCATATACAAAATGGTCTCCTGTTTTATTTCATAAAAGCCCAGACACAGACAACTGGCCAAAGTCTGCTTGACAACTAAAAGCCGGCGACCACCCCTGAAAGTCATAACAGTGAAAAATACGGTCCAAACAGGAAAGAAGTAACTGCCAAGTTAGACGATCCATTACCATGTCCTTCACAACACACGTACGTATACACACTCCTTAATGCAACGGATCATCAGGGGTCTGGTGCACAATTATGACGGAGTTACTCGAGAACAACTAACCAAAAAATGAACACAGGTGGGCTTCAATCAATATAATATACTATACCCTAACATTAGACTACACTTTACATTCTGTAATTTGTGCTTATTCAAAAAGACATTTGGATTGGCTGTGCTGTGTATGTCACCTAACATGTAACATTACCTGTTCTTCTGGTGTTAGATGGTTCATCAGATTGTCCGTCCACCTTGGCCCAACTCGCCCTGGAGGCAAGGAGGTTTGCCCTTTTCTTCACTGCTGGGTCAGCGGCCATAGCTTAACTTCAGTTTGTGACTACCATAGAAAAGCCCTGTAACACCACACAATATGTGACGTGTCAAAGACTATACAACTGTGATGAACGAGAAGAAAAACTGGACAGTCATAACAGGGAAGATTAGACAATTAAGGAGATATTTTACAAAGCCCTTTCAGAGCAAAATACCGGTTTGGTTAAAGAAACATATCCTGTCTCTACATCGCGGTCAGTTTCCACCGTTTCCTGCCAGCATGTTTATCATCTGCGAGCAGTCTGGATGGATATTTTGGAGACGTGAAATTCCAGCGAAACTCGCAGGATGTACATAGAGACGGGCAGCAAAAAGTCGACTGCTACTGCTGAGTGCGTGTTAGAAGTTCCGAACTCTGTTGCCATTTTAAAATATGTAAACAGAGACATAGTCATAGCTGTTCTCGTTCAGTTCTGTTTATTGACACAGTTAGGTTAATTTTCCAAAGTTCTCATAGAAAACGCAGTAGTCTTGAAGTTGAGGTGAACTACAACTACAGTGAACTATGGCATGACATGACAGTTGTAGTGGCACGTGAAGTAAATATAAAATAGATGGAAAGACAATTATTCATTCATTTGGGTTTCCATGACTCGGTAGGACGTCCTTAACTCAACAAAATCAAGTTTCAATAGTGTATTTATGTTACTACCTCTCAGGTTAATTATTGTAGTACACACCCGCAGTACAACTTTGAAAATAATGTTAAACCTATGCACTCTTTCTCGCAAAAAATGTCCTCACTTCTGAACAAATGTGCTCACCTGGAACAATATATTGCCTGTGTTTCGCGGTTCTTTCGACCTGTTATACGGCTTGGTTGGTTGAAAAATTACGACGCTGCAAATGTTTTGGACTATACTGACACTTGGGAGTGTACACGTAAGCCCAATAGCGAAGTTTTTTTTTTTTAAGAATGAAACAGCTTACTCACCCTAACAAGACCACATTCCTGTGGGACGTGCGCATCGTGGAAAGGCTTGCGAATTTATAACCCGACATACATGGAGATATAGCTTTCGTTTACACCTCACTGCCTGCCGGTCTATACAAGGAACAACACACACTAATTTGGTTTCGCGTCGATATCCTGCAAAACATGCAAATAGTCGTTGGGCGCTTTAATTCCTAGAGTTTCCATGTGCCTTGTGCGTTATGTTGTAAGCACTTTGAACAACGAAGACAAAGAGGAACTACTTATGTTATAACACGATGTGTTAGCCTGTCTCAACAGGGAAGTGTTTTGGCAGCTTCTCACATTGAATACAGCGAACTGAAGATAGGCGGTAGCCTGGGGACTTTATCATTTAGCCTAGTGTGTTTTGTGGCCTGTGTTGAGCACAGGTGGTGAATGTGAAGTACAGACAGAGTGACTTGTGCTTATTTTTAAGTCAGGGTTCGTGTATTCGTTGCAAGAGTTGGCCAATTCCTTGGAAAATCACGTGGAGTCATTTGTGATAATAAACCTTGCTGGCCAGTCGATGCATTGTTTTAAATAACATTATTTTTCAGTTCGTTTAAAATTAAAGTAAAGTTAACAAAAATTCAAGTAGATGACGCCCTAGACAAAAAAAAGAGAATTGTTGACTATAACAGGAGCCGGTTTAACTTCTTTGCTTGTATTTATATAATAGCAGCCCATAATAATAATTGCAATATTAAATATGAAAATAGCAAAAATAAGTGAGAGTAAAGTAATGAAATACAATTTGTAACATAACCAAAATGCGTCTGCCTTCAATGGAACACAATTTATAGCATGAATCAAGTACCAGGAAGCCTGGAGAAATCACAGAAAATGATTCCCCATACTTCTTGGCCAATGTAATTCTCTCAATGTTTTCAGGTGGACTTGAATTCTTAAAATGTTTTTCTCCCCTTCTCTTTTCCACCAGAAGATGGCGCCATTAGGCAATATTACCTCTGAAGTCATGTTAATCCCTTACCAAACATGTAAAATTGTGTGCGTGAGTGCCAAATACAAATGGACTTGAATCAGACAATTGTCACCCTCATCTCCTAATCAAAACACAGACGTGAACATGGATACTTGAAAATGAAGAAAATGTTCCACATTATGTTAGCAAAATGAATTCAGGGTGTCATTAGGCAGCATTCGAAAGGATTTGTTCACAATGGTATATATTCTCCACGTGACATGAATATCTGAGCAGCCTGCAACTGTTAATTTAATCACTCAAAATCTGCTGCCATTAGTTTGGCTTCCCCACTATTTGCACGCCAAGAATATAGGTGTTACTCACACCCACAGCCTATTGAACTGAGTCGGTAGTGCTGAAACAGCAGAGAAGACACATTAGGTTTATCCAGAACCTGTAAATGTCAGCTTAAACAAAGACATTAATGTAGAGGAAAGGCTTGTTTATACTACTACTACAAAAATGTATAGGAAGAAGAATGCAGTGTTTCGTATGGCCCTTGAATGATCACAATTGCACACTGATTACACATTTTAAGATGGAGAAAAAATAAGTGAGAATTAGGGGAAATTGTGAAAGAGTGACTTTAATTATCCAAAGGTTTTTTCTAGGTGTATATATACGATGATATAACTATTTTCTTATTTATTTGACGGAGATGTAATAAATAAATACACATTCTTCCCAAAACAAGCTTTTTATTACAGTAAGATTATAATGTAACTGTATACTCACACTTTAATATGAGTTTTTGGCGATTGCTGAATGTGAAAATGCAGTTATGCATTTACAAAGCAGTTACTTCTACTGTGGACAAAATTATTGTAAATGAAAAAAAGAAAAAAAAAATGCAAGAAAAAAATGCCCCAATTCCAGAAACACTTCTTACAATGATCTGGCCTATCTCTACCACCTACTTATGTAATGTGTGTGTTATGTTGCAGAATTGTCAGTCTTATATACCAAAACTAACCTCAGAGACTTCCTTAGTAGTTGACTTTCCCTGCACCATCTCTCCTAAGAGGACGACTTCACTGTTCACTGTTTATGCATTTAACTGTTTTTAACCGATTTCACCTGGGGTTAGTTGACTGGGTATAACACCCATGAAGAGATAATGGTTGTATTGTCTTTCCCTAGTATATATAGTTACTGAGATTCATTTGTCACCAACTTGCATGGTTATCTTGAGCAACTGAACGCCACCTAATGTATTAGGTCTGAGAACAGTGGACAACCAAACCTGATCAGAGACCATCGCTCTGTTATACATGATATCATCTTGATTTCTCACATCTTGACTTCTTCATCATTCAGAAGGTCTAAAACTGACACAATGTTATGTCATCTAATCATAGCTCTACAGCATTTCTATAAAGTTTCCCCAATCTGATGATGATACATTGCATTCTCTGCATTCCATGGTTAATTCCCTACGGAGCAAATCTTTTCATAACATTCTATTGCAATCAAATCTGCTTGGCAACCAAGCCGGTCTGAAGCGCACAGTTGAACAGACATGGGTATGGGTGGCAGTTGGAGGCCTATAGCTAGCACAGCACGCTCTCTCCCTATCATCTTGAATATGACGTTACTCTCGCTGGCACCGCCGTGGACAGGCACACACGCCGACAGGCTGTCTGTGGGAGGGACACACGGACCCCAGCGAGCCGGCCGGGTGGCCACAGGGCCCGGACCATGACTAACGCAGAACCCGACCAGGATGACCAGATGGGACCATCAGATTGGCTGCGAAGAGGAGAGCGCTGATCCAGAACAGGCCATGACAAACCTACACCAGGCAATGGGAATCTTACATAATTGCGTGTGGCAAGGGAAGGCGTTGTATAGTCCATAAGTGCTGCAGCACTACCAGAGGACAATAAAACGACTCAGCTGAAACAGAAATCTGCTATGGACTGTCAGTGCTACGGCTACGGTTTATAATGCTAACCATACAACAACACGGCTTTGTGGTTTCTGCCAAATGGTATGTAATGAAGTTAAAGTAAATATTTGAAGAATATATTTGAATATTTTAAGAAATACAATTGTTCAGATCCCAATTATAATGTACAATTCTCCACTGTAACAACTGCTGTGTAATGCTTTAAAGAGCAAAACAGTTTGAAGTGAAGTGGCAGTCAAAGTCCCAGTGCCAGAGTTTACCCTTGCCATTCAATGGATGGACAGAGCAATTGAGCAGAGTTGGAATAGAATGGAATTGCACGCCAGCACCTTGCTCCCCAATGATATGCACAGTACAGAGGAGAGAGAGAGAGAATGTGTGTGTGTGTGTGTGTGTGTGTGTGTGTGTGTGTGTGTGTGTGTGTGTGTGTGTGTGTGTGTGTGTGTGTGTGTGTGTGTGTACGTACGTGTGTGTGTGTGTGTGTGTGTGTGTGTGTGTGTGTGTGTGTGTGTGTGTTTGAATGAGAGAATTATGTCCTAAGTGAGGACAGCTGCCTGCAAAAACGAAGGATATTTAGTCCCAGTTCCTGTGGGTCCATCCTCCAGCTACTGCTCCAGTAACACAAATCTCCCAGCTCTGCTAACAGCAGAGGTTACATTAGTTGCACCAAGAAAGGCATCACTACAAGCAGATGGTGTGGGCAGGACAGGTCGGACACTGGATGAGTGAAACAATGTGAGAATTTACAAGTGTGTGTGTTTGTGTGTGTGTGTGTGTGTGTGTGTGTGTGTGTGTGTGTGTGTGTGTGTGTGTGTGTGTGTGTGTGTGTGTGTGTGTGTGTGTGTGTGTGTGTGTGTGTGTGTGTGTGTGTGTGTGTGTGTGCGTGTGTGTGTTTGTGTGTGTGTGTAACTGTGAGTGTTTATATTGATCACATGCAACAAGCATTTCTTTGTATCTCCTAGAAACTAATCATTATTTATCATTATATTACTTATTGTGGCCTCCATATGACCACATACATGGCCTCCATATGACCACTCTCTCAAATCATCATGATGGACATGACATGAGTAAACATTAGAAGAGTGTGTGTGTGTGTGAGTGTGAGCGCGTGCATATCCACATTCGCCCACAGTAAGCATCTCACCAGCGATAAGAGCCGAGCACAAGCTGTGTGAATCGCATGTGAACCCCTCTCCTCTCGCTCTCGCTCGTAGCTCCTCCATTTTCACTCGGCTCATTAGCTTCGTCTATTAGACGGCAGTACTTCTATTAGCGCCACTGGCACCACATGACACTTCTACACACACAGAGACACAGAGAGTGCGGATGCCATCAACATAATCCTGCGTGGTTGTCAGAGGTTGAGAGGGATGGAGACCATAATTGCGACGGCATACAGGTTAACACACGTGTCGGCAACATATAGCCCCAGGTCCCTTGTGCTGCTGTAAGGGCTTGCGATTCTGAGTGCATCATCATCAAAAAGAATAGGTTGGCTTGAAGAAGAAAAACAGGATCACTTCCAAAGCAATATTTGTTGTGGTGGCTCTCTGTGCAATGAGGTGCCATTCCAGTTTTTACAATTAGATAAGCTTGGAAAAGCTCTTGATGGCGGGTGATGGAACGGCATTGAGGGGAACAGATGGGGCCTTGTGAGGGGAAAAAAACATTGCAGTAATGCGACTAAGAGGATGCAGTCATTTCGAGGTCATGTTATTGTTAACCTGAACTGAGAATGTATTCGTCCCACAAATTTGCATGCCTCTTGTTCCTCCTCTTCATTAAAATAGCCAGATAGCCAATTCTAAGGGAGTTTAGGACATTTTGGAAAAAAACACTGAGATCTTCACGATACTGTCATATTGTTATACTGAAGTGGATATAATCTTTGCGTTCTTTTGACAGCATTGATTTCCGCAGAGCCAATATAAGTTATGATATTTGCAATTATGCAGTCATCAGTATTCAGACAGTAGGACTCACTAGATGTGATCACTGTTGCTTTACAACTGAGCTAATAACAAAAGATCACGTATGTCCTGTAATGATAAATTAAGATATATGCCAATCAAAATACAGAGTTCTGGAAGTTTCTGTTGCGCAGCTGACACAACATACTACCACTTCCTTGGTCAGCAGTCCCTCCAATCAAATAAAGGCTTAACTCATCATGCATACACCTTGATAACTCAAAGACTGTGCATTTAAAGATCCTATGAAGATTCTTGCAAAGACAGATCATACTCTCACTCTCCATTTCAAGGAAATGTATGTATTTAACATATTTTGCTAAAGAACGTTTTTTTTTAGCTCAATGGCCTATCTCCATAGGGAGAGAGTAACATCAAATAAAATGACATGATCACATGTAAACTGCCAAAATATGAACTTCACTGTACTGTATGTACTACTGCATGCATATAGTTAATTATGGATATGAAATAGACTCTCTTGGGTAGGCCTATCTGTTAAACATTAAGTTTACATTATCATGTGGATTTCCATAACTAAACTCTCCTGCTCTAATGAATAGTAAAACAGCCCACAGAATCTTCCAGGTTCCTGAGCCAACCTGCTGCTTGATGCCAGAACGTTTAGGAAAAACACCAACTAGCAGGGAGGGCAGGGTTCCACCAATCTGACTGGGAACGGAGGCCAGGGGAGAGTGCTGGCGTGTGTGTGTGTGTGTGTGTGTGAGTGTGTGTGTGTGTGTGTGTGTGTGTGTGTGTGTGTGTGTGTGTGTGTGTGTGTGTGTGTGTGTGTGTGTGTGTGTGTGTGTGTGACTGGGAGCGGAGGGCAGGGGAGAGCGCTGGCTCCAGCAGGGCCTCAAGGACCAGGAGGGGTGGGCATGTTTGCCAAATATGTTCTAATGCATGCGCATGCACACACACACACACACACACACACACACACACACACGCGCACATACACACACACACACACACACACACATACACAAAACACAAGTGCACACATATCAGTGCCTGAAAACAAAACAGAAACGCAAACATACAGTAGACAACAGGGGTGAGTACAGCCCTGTGCAATATTATCATTTACATGTTGTATAATTCAAAATTGGATCACCTTACAGCAATTGAATTCTACGTCAATTCTAAATTGTAAGAGTTGGGTATTTGCTCTTATGTCAAAATAAAATCTAATAGTTTTTACAGCAAAGATGCTCAACCCCATTTCAGCCTAACAAATCTATCTTGGTCTCCTCGGACTCCAAAGAATATGCTGCCAATATTCATCAGGCGTCATTTCAAGTCCTTTAGCGAGGTTTAATCTTGCAGTCAGAGAGCTTGTGCTGAAGAGCTGTTCAGCTCAGATGGGGTCCAGCATGTTTGGTGTGGACCAGGCCAGGGGTGTACTCATATTGCTGTATATATACTAAATCACATGCACTCTCTCTCTCTCTCTCTCTCTCTCTCTCTCTCTCTCTCTCTCTCTCACACACACACACACACACACACACACACAGAGAGAGGCGAAACACACAATAAAACAACGCCCTCCCACGCCCACAGAGCCACCCAGATCACAGAGCATTGCCTGACAGTGTTGAGACGCAGGGCCTCCTCAGCCCCTCCTCAAGAGGGGCTCGTCCTAAAAGAGCACACACACGTGAGCCCACAGCCAAAGGGCTTGCAAAAAAAACTCCCGGTTGGCATGCCTGGCACACCTCTCAAATCAACAACCCTCCAATCATCATTCCTGGCATTCGGAGTCCCTCTCCGCACCCCTCCTCAGTCCCAGGATGGAGGCTCTGGCAGAGTGCAGCACAGCAATTAAAAAAACTGCATTTCTCAAGCTCAACACGGCAGACTAACAAACACCTCATGAAAATAAAAATACAACTTTGCCAATTTCTAAATGTGATCACCATTAATTTGAGTAAAGTAAACTGAATTTACTTTGAGAAATGTTAAGGGCATAGAGATGTAACAATTACTGAAAGGTCACTGAATAATGATCACATGGGGCCTCTTAAGAGCCTTGCTGCCCCTATAAAAATGGTTTCCCACAAGCCTTTGCAAGAACATTGAAATAATCAAGCTTAGATATTAGTGTGTAACTGTAGTGCCAAGAGTTTATAAATGTGTTTGCTAATGTTCATTGTTCTCAGATATGCATTTTAGAATACGGACTATGTCTTTATGTTTTGCTTTGAAATGTGCCATGCTTTATTCCCATCATGACCACGTCCGGTATTGATCACACTCACGATCTCAGAGGTTCCATTGTTCTGTTTCCTTAACGTAATGAATGCGGCAAAAATGATTCAGAACGCGTCATTTCTAGAAGCAGTGACATTGCAATATGTTGATGTAGTTGCAGGGACATAGCAGTATTATCAGTCCAACCTGTGTAAGAGTATGCTCTGTATGTGCCTGCTTATCAAACCTGCATAACGCTTTGATGTTGCAGAATTACAGAATTCAACAAAGAAATTTCATTTCATGTAACCTTAAACAATTTCAGTGGAATTAGTTGGTTAAGTTATGTCTGTTTTATAAGGGACCTAAATACATTTTGTAAATTGAAGGTTGAACTGTAATTTAAGACATTTTATTCATGTACAATCAAGTAAATCCAACTAAATATTTCTTCAGTGTTCACAGTTTTTCACCCACCAGTCATAAATTAACATTATACATTTTTAAAAACATGTGAATTATTCATCACTCCATATTGTCATACCATTAACACTCTAGCAGGCTCACACCTGGGTTCCTTTACGTGTCAACACTTCTGTTTATTTTTGTCATGTAAAGCTTTTTTTTTCATGGTATTGAGCGAGCATTTTCTCAAAACACATTTATTGTGGTTCAGACTCTACACAATGAACCATCAGCTCAATATCAATGTCTAATGTCTAAGATCAAAGTAAGTAAAGCTTTTTCATTAATTCAAGCCACATAAAGACATCATTCAAACCAAATCAACTGACTGCGTGTCTACCTCGCAGTCGCCGGAGTCTCTCAGAAGGCCTTCTGTTGCAGAGCTCCGGATCTCAATGTGGGTGTGTGTCTACCTTGCAGTCGCCGGAGTCTCTCAGAAGGCCTCGATGAGGGTGTGTGTCTACCCTGAGTCTCTCAGAAGGCCTCGATGAGGGTGTGTGTCTACCCTGAGTCTCTCAGAAGGCCTTGATGAGGGTGTGTGAGGTGTGTGTGTGTGTGTGTGTGTGTGTGTGTGTGTGTGTGTGTGTGTGTGTGTGTGTGTGTGTGTGTGTGTGTGCGGCACGTTGTGTGAACACCGGCGCCTTCATTTGCAGCTTGCATTAGGCATCGCCCCATCTTTAAAAGTTGATAATGTGTTAATTAAATCACTGGCAGACTAGGCGTCTGTTGCACCAGAGAGAGTGGGGCCTGCTTTCAGGGTCCTTTGTTTCCTCGCTGCACACAGAGTCCCCTAAACGGGACGAGGCTGGAGTTAGATTAGTGACTATCCAGTTAGTAGCAGCCGAAATTATTCTATTGTTTTGGTCTTATTTTGGAAGGGGGGGTGGGAGGGGCAGGAGTCTGAGTGTGTATGTGTGTGTGTGTGTGTGTGTGTGTGTGTGTGTGTGTGTGTGTGTGTGTGTGTGTGTGTGTGTGTGTGTGTGTGTGTCAGGAGTCTATTTCTGAGTGTGTGTACTAAAGAGTCTATTTCTGAGTGTGTGTACTAAATTTTTTATGTGAGATGGGCTGGGCCTTCTCTCTCTCCATTCTCCAGCACAATGATTTATTGCCCAAAAAGACCAGAGAACTAATTAACAGAGTAATTAATTAATACAAATTTGCATATTTGCATTTGCAATTAGTGCAGTCAAGTGATTAGTCTGAGATGGGAAGTTTGACTCATCAGATGTTGGTGTGTGTGCTGGACCGGAACGCTCGTCACCAGCTGAGGCCTCTGGGGGGAGGGGTAGGCATGTGTATGTGTGTGTGTGTGTGTGTGTGTGTGTGTGTGTGTGTGTGTGTGTGTGTGTGTGTGTGTGTTTGTGTTTATATCTGTGAGCATGTCCCTGTCTACATGGTCCTATAAACATCCTCATGTAAGTATATGTGCCAATCAAGCATGGATTTAATGAATTGTCATTGAACTACCACCACTGTGCGCATGTATGTAAGGGTAAAAAATACCCTTTGAACCTTACATCATTCCACTGTATAAAATAACCTTTGAACCTTACATCATTCCACAATATGCAGCCAGCTTGTCAACAATGGCCCTCTGACTGTAGCATAAATGATATGTAACATGATTTATATGAGGCTGCCTGGTCTCTTCACTGAGCTTCAGAATCTCACTGTTGCTACGGGAGCTGAACAAGGTTAAATGATAATCATGGCCTACTCCTGAACATCACATGCCACCCTCTCCTCCATGAACACACACACACACACGGGCACAGACACAAAACACACACACACACAGGCACAGACACAGACACAAAACACACACACACACACACACACACACACACACACACACACACACACGCACACGCACACGCACACGCACACGCACACGCACACAGGCACAGACACAGACACAGACACAAAACACACCCAGGCTCTGGGATTTTTTATCGCCCCGTGCGCCACGTGGCACCATCCTTGGCCGTCCTTCATTTTCCGGTGAATGAGGTTGGCACCTCGGGGGGTGTTCTCGGGTTGCGCCTCTCTGGGTGGAATAATAAACGGCGGCAGCCCGCTCCGTGGCACGACGGCAGTGACCGCGGCTCTGGCGGTGACAACGGGAGCTTTCAGGGATAATGGAATGCACGGGTGTCGCGTCTCAGCGTGGACGAAGTCAGAGCTCATTCCAATTACTGAAACACAGAGCCGCCAGATGCACCGGTCAGCCGGGCCACCGGTCCACCCATAGGCGGAGATCCCGGGGGGGGACGGGGGGGACGTCGGTAATATGAAATAAAAATACGACGACACAAGCGGTGCTAATTATAGACGTAAAACAATGTGTTTTTTAAGTGTTGAAAAATCATGTTCCCCCTATTCCTCAAAGTGGGTTGGTTCACATGCTGTTTCCAACGGGCAGGGCTACCGGCAGCTCCGTGTTTCAGTTAATCAGCCCAGTAGCCTACACGGTCAGATTGTCAGACTGTTTCCTCCTCTGTCCCCTGTCGCTGCCGCTATGATACACGATATCTAAAGAGATTTACCTCATTCTCGAACGCAGTAAGAACATGTAAAGAAGAAGTTTTTTTTCTAAACTTCATTTACGAAGTTCCAATCGATATGCACAAGTATACATAAGTTTATTAATGGATTGGCATGACAACGTGAACGTTTGCCGATAACACACGCATGCCGGTAATTAACACCGTTAAGATAGCTAGCTAGACAGTCTAGACACTGTCCTGCAGGTTCATGCTAGTTAAAAAAACGTAGGTCTACATCTCAGTGCCTCTCCAGATTTGTTAAATTATCTGAAGGTAAGTTAATGTCATGTCTTTCCCTGCGGTCCATTAACTATGTTGGTATTGCAACATGGGGTGGCAGTGGTACAGGGGGTAGAGAAATCGTATTATAATCAGGAGGTTACTAATTCGATTCCCTGTCAAAGTGTCTGTGAGCTGTTTTATAACTTATTTTGAGCATCAAGTTCTCTTGATTTTTAGACATTATTTGTCTGTAAATAAATATTTCGTGTTAGTACATTTAATGCTGTTTAGAAAATTCTAAAATAACTTTGAATTTCTGTTTGTTAATGTGATAAGAGAATTCGGTATTTAGCAGTTTATGCTAGCTCTCGTGAAAGCAATTTTTTCATGTCCCCCCCCCCCCCCGGAATTACTCTCTGAAATTTGACCATGTATTGTCCCCCCCTACAATGAAATGGGATCTCCGCCCCTGGGTCCACCAACACAAAAAACAAACCTCCACACGCCAAAAACAAGAGGGAGGGTGAGATGGAGAGAGGAAGGAGGGGGAAAAAAACAACAACAACCCAGAGCCAAGGAGAAATGTAACAGCATGGGGTTTGGGATGAGGCTGTGCTGTATGATTGAAGACTTACACAAGCACCAGACTGACAGGAACTGTGTAAGGAAGAAAATAACTGACACCAGGCTAATTGTTCACAGAGTGCAGTTTGGTGTGGCATTGGCACTACGGTGGAGATCCACATACTTGATTTGATGGCTTCATCTTTATGTGATTGTCATTTCATAGCCTAGGGCAGCACACTGCAGATCTGGTCAAGAGCCCCCCATGGACACTTCTGGGACTGCGGTCTACAGCACAGAGGGGGGGGGGGGGGGGGGGGGGGGGGTGTTCTGTGGGTATAATTACTCCAAGCTCGCAGAACTTTCCTTGCCTAATCATCTGATTTAAGTGACCTTGAACCAAAGGTCATGTGTAGAGGTGGCCGTGACAGTGAGTGTCAGTGCCAGCTCAGCCAATTGCCTGACGCCCTTGATGAGGCTCTCCTGGAAGATAGGATCCATCAATCACTCTGAGACGTGTTGTCACTCAGAGGAAGGAACGTCACTAAACCTGGGCTAGGAACAGGCCTGATGGGCACTCTTTATATTCAGTATTAGTAGAAAGGCAGGATGATAGTTGGTAGGTTAAGATTCTGATACAAGAATGTGACCTATATGGACTGAGAATTTTGGGTATCTGTCAAATTTCACTTTTGTCTCCAAAAACATCGCAAAATACATGGGCTAGATTTCCCGATTACAGTGTCTCCTAGACGAAGACTTTAAAGGCATACCTTACTAAAGAGTTCCCCCGAGAGACTTCCTAGGTATACCTAAAGAGGCTGAATCCATGTCTCTAGCATCGATTATCAGGTAATCATTATTGGAGAAATACTCAAAATAAAAAAAATCCCAAACAAGGACAACTATAGGCTAAATGTTACTCATATATTAGTATTCATAAGAGATAAAAAATTAATGGCTAATTAAATTATACCAATGTTTGCAATGCAACTTGGTCTTACTTCAGACCCAGTGCATCTGTCCACACACTAAAATAACATTGGTCTTAAAATAAAAAATTTGGAAAACTGTGTTAAGGTATAGCTGAGAGTTGTCTCTAGACCAACCTTACCAAAGTATCAAGGTATAAGCCCGGGGCAACACCTCGAAATGTTAAGGCACAGCTTACGGTATAACTAACGCAATGACGTCGCGTTAAGACGGCTTTAAGAAACCCAGCCCAGATTTTTGACTAAACTATTGGAAATGCCATTAGAGTATCATTAGCCCCGTCCACTTCTAAACAGGAGGACATTCATTTTTATGTGTGCTGTAATGGTATTTGTATTCAAGCATTTATCCTACCATGTATTGTAGATGAAGACTGTAAGCAGGATTTTTATTTCACAATTAACTCATGCATACCTAGAGAGCTTGACTGGAAAAATCATTGTCTGTAGAACTGGTATAAATAATATTTTTGAGTGTGTGTGTGTGTGTGTGTGTGGATGTGTGTGTGTGTGTGAGTGGACGTGTGTGTGGATAGGAGTATATTGTGCCTTCACTCTGATGCCCAGCTAGAGGCATGCCAGATGATCAGGGAGGAATAAATGCCCCCTGAGACTAAACCACGTGACGACCATTGTCACGTGACGTAGGCACCAGATGGCATGGGTACCAGCTTTGGCGGTTGGCATCAGTGTCATTTCTCCACGAGAGAAAGCGAGCCGCGGAAAACACGCCGAGGATTGGTGAACTGCTCAAGGTGCAAGGGAGCCGTCCGGAGCTAAACGAGATCAAGAAAACTTTTAAGGACAATTAAGACAATGAATGATTTTAATTAACTCCCAAAACACAGGTAGGAGGACTTTAGTGCATGATTATGGACACGTGATATTTTCCGATGATTATTTTCATACATTCTGTGAAAGTGTGATGTTCGGGTTTAATTAAGTGTGCTGGAAATATGTCGTTCGATTTACTTAGCACTTACAGCTTTGAAGTTTTTATGTCTGAGGGTCGCTCTTTTATTAGATGAAAAATTGCCTCTTTGCAAGAACTTTGCACCGACCATGGCAAGCAGGCTTTTCATTAGGGATCGACAACATGCTTTTAAACAATGCTAGCACAGTCCCTCATTTAGATTCGTTCTTATATTGCCTTCTCGTTACCCCTAGCAAGGACGATGTTGACACTACCGTTTGAGGAGCCCGTGATGATGGAGTCTCAGTTCGTGGCAAACTTTTCTCGGGACTGCGATGGCAATATGAAGGTCAACAAACCAGAGCTCTTTAAAAAAGATGACAGCATCTCGCAGACCGATACCAGAGGGCCGGAGGACGAAGAATCGGAGAGGGACGACGATGAGCGCGAGGAGGGTCAAGATGAGAGCGGCTTGTCCCGGAGACGCGGGCCGCGGAAAAAGAAGATGACCAAAGCGCGCTATGACAGGGTGAAACTGCGCCGCATGGAAGCCAATGCCCGGGAGCGGAGCAGGATGCATGGTCTAAACTATGCGCTAGACGGCCTGCGGAAGGTGGTGCCTTGCTACTCAAAAACTCAGAAACTCTCCAAGATAGAGACCTTGCGTTTAGCCAAAAACTACATCTGGGCTTTGTCTGAGATCCTAAGCACTGGCAAGCGACCTGACCTTTTGACCTTTGTTCAGACACTGTGCAAAGGTCTGTCGCAGCCCACCACAAACCTAGTGGCGGGTTGTCTTCAGCTGAACGCCAGGAATTTCATTACTGATCACAACGGGGAAGCGTCCTTGTCTGGCAGGTCTCCATATGACTCCATGTACCCACCTTACCACAGTCCCGATGTCGTTGCGGCCTCCGGCCACGGCAGCAGCACGGTGGACGGCATGAAACCCTTTCGGCCCTACAGTTATAGCAATGCCTATGAACCGTTCTATGAGAGCACCTCCCCAGAATGTGCCAGTCCCCAATTCGATGGTCCACTGAGTCCTCCTATTAACTTTAATGGGATTTTCTCCCTTAAGCAGGAAGACCCGGCTGATTATGGTAAGAGCTGCCATTACGGAATGCGTTACTCGGTGCCAGCCCGCGCTACCTCCGGCCAGAATGCGTTGTCAAGAGGCTCCTCTGACATGCATTTCCCCTATGACATTCATCTCCGCGGCCAGTTTTATCCTGTGCAAGATGAATTAAACACGACTTTTCATAATTAATGAGAGAAAGTCAAATGTGAGCGTCCCTTTTTGCCGGGTAATTAGCCTACTGAAAACAAAAGACTTAACACAAATGTATTATTTACAGCATTCTGCTTTTTAGATGGGGGTTTGGTTGTTGGCCATCTGATGATTTATTATTAATTCATATTAATTGAATGGAAACAGAGTTTGTCGTGGAATCTTTTGTAGAAAAACAGTAAATCGCTTTTGTTTGCGAACTGAAAATTAACCAATCAATTTGTCTGTGTGTAATACTGTTATAAGGACTTATCGCTTGCCGTTTCAACACAGAGAACCACAAAGTACGTGTTGTGTAAAATCACTTTGTATAAAATGTGTACAATGCATTATCAACGAATTTCTGTATTGCGACAATGTGTTTTACAGTCGAAAGCAATCATAATGTTATCCAGTTCATATTTTTTCTCCTTGGAAATGTTATATACACAAGTAAATAAGGCAGCAATAAAAGCTAGAGGAGCTATGCAATTAAGATTAGCCTCTTGCCACACCGAACAATCAAATTGTAAGAATTCTCAAGTTAGCTATAATAGGCTTGAGTACTTGGCTGACTGTCTTAATTGATTTGAACCTATGTTTAAAAGTGTCAAAACTAAATTACATGTGAAGTGAACAGGAACTTTAGATGAACATTTGTTTGTTGAGTATTTATAAATAATTCACTCAATGTATTTGCCTATTTATTTATTTATTTATTTATTGAGGCTATTTGAAAGCTAACTTCATGTTAATGTTTGCGTGCTCTCTGGATCCCTGGGTCTTTTCAGATGGAGCTGTACAACTGTGTAACTGAACGAATGAATAATAAGAATGCATTGTTATGGAAATACTATATGTACATTTACGAATAGGTCAATATGTTTCAATATATCATTAAAATAACTTTAATTGTGAAGCCCACTAACCTATTTGCCTACTAAAAGAAGATTGACTTGGAAACTTGCTATGTTGTGTTATTTTGAAAACAATACCATATATAACTTATCTAAATGAAATGTGATATGAAAAGTTTTGATAACGCCCCGTGTTATGTCAATGCAACGATCAACATGTGCAATCAATATGGAAACAGATCTATCATATTATGTAAAATGATTTGCTCGGAGGCTTGTACAAATGCCTTGCTTTGCAGCTATACTTGATTTTGTTTTTCCTTTTGAAATTATGTGCAGAGGTTTCCCAACGGCTACATTTATGTTGAGGCAAGAGCACTCCGTCTAAAATACATTTTCAATGCAGCAGTTATATACACCACTGTCTTACCATGTTATACCATATATATTATTTGCCTTAAATTATGGGGCAACCATCAGATATGCAATGTTATGGATGTCAACAATGGTGGATTCGTGAAACATTCTGTATCCTTCTTCTATAATGTTATGATGAAGTGTTTTCACTTGAGAATAATTGAAAAGTGCACCAAACTGGTTTTGTGCAGATTTGTGCACCGTAATTAAGTTGTTTTGTACAGCAAAAATAAAAATGTAAAACTGAATTAATGAAAACGTGTCGAAAGTTCTTTTAAACATTGGACATTTTTAAAATTGTGTTGCAGATGTTACTTCAACAATTTTATATTAACACTAGTCTTCCTATTAAATCATTTTTATTGGGGAAACATTTCCCAAAATGAACCTGTTGGTCAAATTGTTGCCTCAATTTGGAGTTTGTGTATAATCAACTTTGGGAAATCCCCTTTACCCAACTATTAACCAATATTCAATTACATGAACGGGTCACTTTTTGTGTCCGCTTATTTAAAAAATATATAAAAAAATATTTAACGTGTGTGTGTGTTCGAAAAAACTAAGCTAGCAGAGAATATGGGTGCATTTTATTAATATCAAAAGTAAAATAACATGGACATCTATTATTTTACGAAACACACAATGACAGATTGTACATTAAGATATAGCCTACAAATTAATTAACCTAAAAGCTAACTAAACAGCCCTTTATAAATTACTTTTGTAGCCTTTGAATTCAGTAGGGCCTAATTTAAAATAAATTGCATAAATTGATCGAGGGAGAGAGACGTGGCTGGGTTTGGTGTGATGTCGCCAAGTTGAGGGCGAAGTCTGGATTGAAGCCAGTCAGCGACAGACTGCAGATCAAACCCTTCTGGGAAAGAGTCCTGCCCGCTAATCCCCGGGTGAATGTGCATTGTCATCCTGAAAAATGAGGTGACAGGATGCAAATGGCGAGCGACTGATATGTTAGCCTAGAGTCTGATGGTAGATGATAACGCATTCCTACTCTGGGCCTGATGTTGTGGCGTATGCAAAAGCGTTGGATCGTGCAGGACTTTCGTGTTGAGATCAGGCTACCCAGTTTTTAATAGCCCTTCATGAATTTGAGGCAGCATGCTTTAAAGACACTCCAGGATCTAATTTGAATGAACACGGATGAATCTGAATCGTCTTGACTGCATTGGCTGAACGCACTATAAATAGGCTACTATGCAAATAAATAAGTCACCAGAGACTAATTGACGTGATTAATTAGGGGACTATACGCCATACCCTCAGTAATAATGCCACAGACCTAAGTCACCTGGTACTTTGACAGCTGCAAAAACCTCTACCTGCAAATGAACGGCGACACTTCTAATTCCTGCCCGCTGTTGGGATGCATGCGTGTCAGAAAACTCCCATTGTGGCCATACTTCACGCAATTCAGAGAGACAGAACATATGTTCCGTTTTCAAGAGACACAATACCGTCAGGCTCGGGACTCGACAACACCACCTCGGCACCTTCCTTATTTATCTGAGATAGCTGAAAAGTTTTAATGCAGACTTTTCACTCGTACTTTTTCATCACGTTGGTGTGCTGTCCGTGGGCTAACAGTAAACACCATTTTATTGAAAGGCGTTCACTTGCTCGGCAGAGAACCTCGCCATAAAACGTATTGGCTATTAACTGGATTATAGAAATATATGGAAAAGATTTCACAGTAAAATGCAGTTAAAGAGACAGCTCCTCACCCTATCCTATCTTTTCTTAGTTCAATGGAAGTTTCATTCTATGTTTTGAACAAGCCATGAAGTAACCCAGTATGCATATCAAGATGACTGAGAAAAGCGATGATTGAGGAGAGACTGATTGACCCGTCCAGGAAATGCTGCCTGTTTGACTAGCTGTGTAGAAAGCATATTATATTCAAGTTAGCCATCTAAACATATACTTCTTATTTCTTAGCTTACATCTGACTGAGCAAGGCCTACTCATTAAAAGGTGGTTTTAATACCAATAGGGTGTGTGAGTGAATATGTCCAGTGACACGGTGATGCAGTGAGTGCACTGATTCCTGTGGCATTGGTGAGTGGAGGATCATGCCTGTCTCTAGACCAAAGAGGTGAATTTCCAACGTGAAGAATGCTTAACATCTGTAACACAATAGAACATTGGAGTTTTACATTAAATAAAAAATGCAATGCTGAACATATCCTTCAAATATACTATTTGTGTCCATGGCTCTTTGCACATTGTGGCTGAACACACCATACTTTTCCAACAGGAAATCAGGATACGGTCTACATGAAGTGCATTAAGTTAACAATATCTACACCAGCTTGTTTAACTGTTTATCTAAGCTAAACTATAAAAATGGCAAACATCTAGTGGACATTTTATGACACAGGGAATGATTTCCACATCCAGTAGACCTCAAGAATGCACACAAAGTGTTTGCAGTATAGTGGATAATTCAATGTTAAACTAATAAATAAACTCTTATTGTAGAAAGAGCTGGATTACAATTCTCCATGCTTAATGTAGTGTCAGATGCTTGGCCTAGCCATTAGCAGCCGCCCAACCTGAGTCAAAATAGACACAACACTTTCTACTCTGAAAGTATTTTTTAGTAAAAATGGGATAAGAACAAGTAATTGTATATGGCTGTATGCATTTAATGATTTTATGCTTCCAAATTGGTTTGTGGAATAAATGTGCTTGGCTAGTTTACTCTTCTCTACCCTAAATTACCAGAATTGAATGATAGAGAGACTTGAATACTCTCTCTTAGACAAATCATTGTATTATAGCCCTGCTGTTTAAAATGGTGTCTGTAGGTTGTATGTATGAGTGTGTGTGTGTGTTGGGTTTAGGGGCTAGGTGAGTGTGTGTGTGTGTGTGTGTGTGTGTGTGTGTGTGTGTGTGTGTGTGTGTGTGTGTGTGTGTGTGTGTGTGTGTGTGTGTGTGTGTGTGTGTGTGTGTGTGTGTGTGTGTTCATCTTCCCTTCCTCCTCCTTCAACCACACATTCACACAAAAATGCATTCATATACATGTGTGAAAACCCACATGCAATTACCCACAAGCTGAAACAGAATGGTGAACTCCAGTGAAACCACGAGTCCCATTGAACCATGATGTATTGGAGTTCAGGTCATTCAGTATTATGAGAGCACATCCATAGTAGTTGTGCCCCTTGAATGAAGGCAATTGACTAACAGCTATGCTAGCATGCTAACAGCTATGCTAGCACATTGTTTGTGCATGACTGCTAACAAAGACTCCATTGGGCTGCCTTGGGTAGCAGACACCTGAGCACCTGGGAGACACACACACACACACACACACACACACACACACACACACACACACACACACACACACACACACACACACACACACACACACACACACACACACACACACACACACACACACACACACACACACACACACACACACACACACACACACACACACACACACACACACACACAGACCTGAAATTAATAGGCGGTTAATAATAACTTGGCCATAATTAGAAGTGAAAAATGTGGCGCTTGCCTGATGGTGATTGACCTGCAGGGGGCGCTGGCGTGGCACAGGCCTCTCTCACTCTCAGTCACACCTCTGCCCCCGCCTGTCTGTTCAAACAAATCTATCTATTTATCCACCTATATATTAATCCATCTCTTTATGTATCTATACATCCATCCATCTGTCTATATACCCTATCTCTCTCTCTCTCTATCTATCTATCTTTCTTTCTGTCTGTCTATCTATCTATCTCTCTAGTTAATTATCTATCAATCTATCTGTCGATCCATATCTCTATCTCTACCTCTATCTATATGTATGTCTACATATTTGAATTCTTCTTATCTCTTCCATGTCTGGACCCCTCTCTGTCTGTCAGTGTGCCCAGATCTTCTCCACAAGTCCCAGGTCACAGATGGTGTGGGATGGCACCTTTTCCCCATTAAATTCCTAATAATCTTTTTTTGAGGCCACGTGGGGCTGAGTGGGAACGGCGGCGCCGGGATTTCTCATTTTAATTAGAAGGTTTAAGGAGCTGAGCCCCTTTGAAAAGCGTGTCCTCCGAGATCTGGGTGCAGGTGATCCTCCCAACAGAAGTTGCCACCACGTCTGCAACCAGCAGCTCGTTTACATATTAGATTGGTGTCAGGTTGGCAGCCATCCTGGCACACACGACAACCACCCCCCCCCCCCCCCCCCCCCCAGCCTCCGCCTCATTTCTCGACTTGGCACATTGTGCCACACGCCTGGCATGGCATGGGAGAAGCATTACCAAATGGAAGGAAAGGAGAGTCAGGGGCTCTTGGTCCTCTGCACTGAAAAGGTAACTACTGTGAGTCATCAGGAGATGCTATATACCCACATCCGTGTGTGTGTGTGTGTGTGTGTGTGTGTGTGTGTGTGTGTGTTTCTGTACGTGCATTTGCGCATCAGCCAGTGGCGAGGATGTTTGGCATGTTCATCTTTATGTGCAGACAAATGCCTCTTTCATATAAGTTCCCCTCCCATTAGAAGCAGTAAAGTGAAACAGTTCCAACAAGTAGCCTTTGTCCTGGAAGACGTGAAAAAAGAGCCAAGTGCCTCCATGTCCATAATCACGGACCTCATCCATCTAGGAGACCATTTAATGTGAATTAAAAAGCCAGATATTAAAAATGCAAGAACTATTCCCATTTGGACAAATTACATGAAGTTTGTCTGCCCTCGACATGGGCTAATCAGAGGCACATTTAGCAGCCATTAAGACGGCTGTTGGACAATAAAGTAATTTGTATTCCCCGTTAACACTGAGCCAGAAGGGGAAAAAAACGAAAATGTTAACGACCAGAAGTCCCTTAAAATATCGTTGACGGCACACGCGTGGGTCCAGAGAGCAGTGCATTATGGGAGGGCTGCGGAGGACCTCGTATTATCGGGATTAGCTCATTGCAGCAGTATGGTGAGAATGCAAAGGCCTCCAGGTCATCCAAACCCAGCCAGCCCCCCGGTGGATTTTGCACCCGCTGGGATCTTCAGCGACGTGTTTAACCCCGACAGACTGGCCGTTCATCAAGCACTCGTGCCAAACGCCACTTCTCAGAAAAAAACAGTACAGACCTGCCTATGGTTACAGTTTTCGTTAGAGGTTTTGAATAACCGAAACTGTATATTTGGAATTAGTTCTGTTTTTCATTCAGTTACTGGATGAGTATTCCCTTCAGACCAACTTTATTTTATTTACTTTTGAAAAAAGTTATTAGCTGTTAATTTATAATGCCACATTTCTGACACAGATTACTAGTGAAGGAGCTCCGATCGAGACATTAAAATGTAATAGTACAAGAAATATTTCATGGAGTATGTTTATTGAGCAAAAAAGGAAACACTTACAGCTGGCAGAGAGACCATCTCCCGGCTGTAAACATTAGGCAGTAGTTTTATGACCCAAATATCAATTTCTATGCGCTAGAGAAATGGACTGAACATGAACAAAATGACACTCTAAATTCCCTTTCCACATTTTAATGCTCATCAGACATGGTGTAGAAAAGCCAGTAAAACGGAGAATATATTTCACGTGTGTGTGTGTGTGTGTGTGTGTGTGTGTTTGTGTGTGCATGCATGTGTGTGTGTGTGGGTGTGTGTGGGTGTGTGTGTTTGTGCATTCATGTGTGCGTTCATGTGTGTGTGTGTGTGACAAAGAGAGAGAAATAGCTTGCCTAGAGGTGGCACAGACACACACACGCCAACTGGTCTCTTGGCAGTGAATGAAACTCCATGAACTGCCACCACAGACTGCAAGTAAAAACAGGCAGAACCAGACCATGTATCACTCATGTTGATTTATAATCTAGAAAGTGGGGGTAATGTCTTATCAAAAAAATAAATGATTGAATTGAGATAAACATTAGAAAGGCCTTGTGACCCCCCTAGACAGTTTTAGACTCCCGGCGGTATAATTATGAGCACCTTGTGAGCAAATTGTTTACAGTCTTTGAGCTGTAGGCAGTCCTGTCAGCTCCTCTTCTTGTTATGCAGACACCATTTTCTCCTCCATTCCAAGAAAAAATATATATCTATGCGATCGAAAAAGAATTTGATGGACATTTTTAGGTACAACTTCTCTCATTTTATGAAAGTCCTGTTCATTTTTGTCTTTCAAGTTACTGAAGATGTACAGAAATGTATCTTCGACTCAAGACTAAGAACTTGTATTGAGTATTGTCCTTATTGGCACAGGAGAGGATGTAATATAAATGTGATCCTAAGGGAGATCTTAAAAAGTCATCCAACATACATAGGAGGTAAGACACAAAAGAGCTGCTTTCCATGTGGTTCTTCTCTCTTTGTCATGGACACATAGTAGATAGTCAGTTCAGCTATACTCAGTGAGAGACATGAGACATTAACCACTTTGTACTCGCTGTACTCGTGAAAAAATATGATTTATTTATCAGATACATACCGTATATGTAAAGATTTTAGTGAACAAAGCATCTGAACAGACCACAGGTAAAGATTAAGTTTGGAATACTGCTCCCTTTGCACACATGCGTGGGATAATTGGCGTGCCTAGATTATACAACATAAATCTCTCACTCACACAGACTCAATATAGTTATGCATTAGTGCTGGTAAGGCTGCATGAATCTTACATATGAACATATGTTGCATTTCTGTGTGTGGGTGGTCAGGCAATGGGAAAGTGTGTGTGTGTGTGTGTGTGAGCACATATAAGTATGGGGGGGGGTTGACTGGTGGGATGTAGCTTGGAATATAAATGCTTGCATCTCATTTCAACCGGAGCCAAAATATTAAACAGCTTTAGGCCAAATACTGTGATCGGAATACCTGAACGTTTCAATCTATCACCGAAAATCTAAGGGAAAAAAATAGAGAGAGAGGTTCAGCGTGAATGTGTTGAAGCTCTATCCCTGACAAACAGTCAGGCGGAGTAAAAACAGCAAATTGCAGCAAATATCGGACATGTTTTCATCACCATATGTCTGCTTTGGGTGGAGATGGTGGAGACGGTGGAGACGGTGGATACGGTGACCTTTCATGCGTGCCGCCAGGAGTGGGACAGTGTGAATGAGGACACAAGTACTGGTGTAAACAGGTAGAGGTGTGACAAGGGGTGTGTGTGTGTAAGGATGTATGTGGGAGTGTGTTACTTGCATGGCAGTGGGTGTAAGCCTTACGACCCTCTTGTCCCAGGATGGCACTGAAGAACATCCCTGCTCCAGCTCCCAGCTCGGGGCTTGGCAGACTGCCATGCCAGCCAGCCTCTGCACTCCGCAGGGAGAACATCCCAGAATTCCAGTGGCCATGCCTCACTGCCACTCGGCTGCAGAGGAGGAAGAGTAGGAAATTAATGTGTGTGTGTGTGTATGTGTGTGTGTGTGTGTGTGTGTGTGTGTGTGTGTGTGTGTGTGTGTGTGTGTGGTCACGCTGAGCTTGGTTGTGGACAAGTGTGTGTATGTATGCGTGTATGTGTGCACATGCCCATAGGTATGCATATACATACATTTGTGAGCATGTATGATACGTCTATGTGTGTGTATGTACGCGTGTGTATGCGTGCGTGTGCGTATGTGCAGGCGTGCGTGCATGCAAGTGTGTGTGTGCGCGCGCGCGCGCGCGCGCACGTGTGTGTGCATGTGTGTGTGCCGGGGTGTGTGTGTGTGTGTGCGTGTATGTATGTGTGTGTGTATGTGTGTGTGTGTGTATGTGTGTGTGTGTGTGTGCGCATGTATCCTAGGAGGCTAGGTAAACTAGCTATGGATGATCAACCTTTTTCATGGAGCGGTGCGTTGCTGAAGGAAGAGGGTTGGGGTCTGGAGGGAGGAACTCTGGTCTTGATCCAGGAACGTGTCACAGCAGGGCCATGTCTCACCAGCTGCGTGTGTGTGTGTGTGTGTGTGTGTGTGTGTGTGTGTGTGTGTGTGTGTGTGTGTGTGTGTGTGTGTGATCCAGGAACGTGTCACTGCAGGGCCATGTCTCACCAGCTGGAGGCAGAGCTGCGCTCCTGACGGCCTCCGTTGCTCCAGACAGCACCTGGGGGGAGACGGGGGTGTGTGTGTGTGCACGCGTGTGTGTGTGTGTGTGTGTGTGCTGGGGGAGACGTGGGTGTGCGCGAACACAAAGACCTGACAGGAGGAGACGCTCATATGCATCCAGCCCCTCTGCGAAGCCGCTCAGGTTCCCCGAGCAATCCCATCATTCTGTGAGAACATGTTACTACTGACAGGCCACTGTAGATCTGGACTGCATTGTTGTTTACCATACAAGGTTGGATGTTGAATCATCTGACAAGTAGAAACAGGGCGTATACACACATTCAGAAAATTCAACACCAACCGTAATATATGCAGTGCCAACTTGCTTTTTAAATCAAGGCAATCATATAAAAATCCTTCTCTAATTCAAAGACATCCATTTAGTCTATGTGATAAGGGGGGGGGGGGGACAAACAAAAGGTAGCTTTAAGCGAGAGCTAGTGAATTGTTATCTTAACAAAACATTTTTAGATTTTATTAAAGCGATGGGGGGGGGGGGGGGAAGCGAGAGAAGGGGTGAAAAAAGCAACGGCGCAGTAAACAGGCAGGCAGGTGTTGATGATGCAAATGAAAAAGCGATGACAGATGGCGAGCGGTGCCATCAGTCACTGTGCGGATAATGGATAGAGGTAATCAAATTCCTCTGTGAATTTGGGGGACTTTCTTCAGAACTTTGGCATCCCTGCCGCCTTCAAACACGCACGGCATGGTGCGACGGCATCAGAAAGAAAAACGCATACACAACCAAAACATGTGAACATAGCTTAAAGTTGCATATATGAGAGAGAGGGTGGGGGTGTCACATTGATGCTGCTATGAGTCTATCTGCCCTTTGTTTACATCCCATCAAATCATTCATTTTGTCTAAAGAAATTCCTTCATGTAAACCTCCTGCTGTGCATTTGTGAGCTTTGTATGTGTTTGTGCATGTGATTCTGCGTATGAATGTTTGTGAGGTATGCTTCCAAATAAGTTGGTGATTAGTCTGCTCCCAATAGCTTCTGGGTGTCCATTAACGCACACGTGCAGACACACACACACACACACACACACACACACACACACACACACACACACACACAACCTTTGCTGGCTAGGTCACAGTAAAAGTGATGGTGTAATGGTGGACAATCACACGCCCCCAGCGTTGTGTTTCAAACCCAGGCTTTGCGATGACAACAAACACATAGAGATGTGAAGAACAGCAGCTGCGGAGCGAGCATGGAGATGAAGGCTGCTCACGCCCTTCATCGAAAGACACACTTGCATAAACGCTCCTGGTCATTTTCTATACAAACACCCCCGCGGAGTGTGTTATGTTCATTTGTCCACGCTGCCAGGGTGAATTGATTGAACGCGGTAAGAGCACTACACTGTGAGAGGCAACTTAAGACTCCATGAAATGCCCTGATACAGTTGGTGTGCTGTTCCTGTTCCATATCAATTCCTGTTCCTATTTTATATAGGATTCCTCCCTCATTAAATACCACATCAACACATGCCTGTGCAAGGCCTTGTCATATATTGATATACATCAACACTGTCACAATCAATGCAAACTGTAAAATAGGGCCAGATCTATCCTGTATCTGTATACACCCCACTCCCTGTGAACATGTTCTCCCTATGTGTATTGTTTTACTGTGATTTATGTATGTATGTTTGTGAGTTAAGTGTATAAGCTACTGGATGACCTAAATTTCCCTCGGGATTAATAAAGTATCCATCTATCTATCTATCTATCTATATGTTCAAAAGAGTGAGAAGATAATGAGACCAGTAAATGTTAATGACTATGAGGGACCACTAAGAGGAACAAAGATAGAAATTCAAGAAACACTGAATCAGTACAGAAATGAAGAAGAAACACTGAATCAGTACAGAAATGGTTCCACATTCGTCTAACCAGGCTTGTTAACTTGCACCCATCTTTGGTTGTCTACGCACTTCTTTGTTTTCCAGAAGCTCCAGACTATTGTCCTGCCTCACATCCTGGAGTCTGCTTCCCTCTGTGATGTTGTGTGTCTTCTACAGGGAGGTGCACAGCGCCGACTGAGTATAATGTGTCGAACATATGTCGCGGTCGTCTCAAATGATGCTAAAGTGCCCCATCAATATGAATCCAGGTTAGGCCTGTGGCCAAGGCTTCGATTACAAACTCATTCTAATGAAGCGCTGCGAATGTTTGCAGACTATCTTGGGCACCTTATTTGTTCCATTTGTGATGACAGACAATATCATCACTTTTGGGCAACAGAGAAGTACAAAGCCTTCAGGGAAAAATGGCAACTGACAACCATTTAGCCAAGAGGGAAAAATCACTTTGCACAATGATGTTTTTTTAAAAGATAACAAAAATGTGCATTTCAATTATAAAACATGTAATCAACACAAGCCCATCTCACATGGCTGAAGCTGAAGGGCATGCTGTATGTCTTGCCCCCATCATTTTATCATAGACCTTTGCATGCCCAACCCCACCTTGGGCCTGGGGGTCATCTGTTGGGTGCGTGCAAAAGACAGGGGTATCCATGTCTGTATGCACACGGCAACAACGGACAGCTCAAAACCACATGCTACATAAATGTCTGTACAGATTTGCAGGCACGTACACATCCGCACACACATAATAATATGCATAGACATAAGCATAGTGTGTGTGTGAGAGAGAGAGAGAGAGAGAGAGAGAGAGAGAGAGGGCATGGCTGGCAGAGGCTTGATTGCCAGGAGAGCTGGTGTCCTCAGGCGCTGTGTGCCAGTCTGCCAGTCTGCCAGTCTGGTCCGTTACACCTTGCTGCCTTTAAAGATTGCCCTAAAGAGACAGAGAGGGGAGCCACCATTTCAGCATACCACAGTCTGATGGTACCCCACCCACACACACACACACACACATACACACTCACACACACACACACACACTCACACCCTCAACCCACTTCCACAACCCCCAGAGCCACAAGGCAGGGACCGCTGCCAACATATACCCCAGAGAGCGGCGGGAGGGGGGCAGGGGCAAGAGGCACAGAGACAGCAGAGGACCAGGCTGCACAGACTGGGCTTGAGACAAGAGGAGGCGGGGGTGGATGGTGGTCCTCTGAGGCTTGCACTGCTGTTCACAAACATTTTCACCGACACGCAGATACTACGGGGGTGGTTGGTGGTCCTCTGAGGCTTGCACTGCTGTTCACAAACATACGCTGTGCACACGTATGAGGTGGGATTGGTCACGGAGCCGACCACTGCGGTAGTGACTGGCTCCGAGGCTGCGGCAGAGTGAAAGGAGAGAGAGAAAGAAGAGAGAGAAAGAAGAGAGAGAAAGAATAGAGGGAAAGAAGAGAGAGAAAGAATAGAGAGAAAGAAGAGAGCGCGCACTGTAAATGTGAGAGACATTTTTCTCTCCCCCTTTCTTATTATTATTATTTTTCATCTTCAGCTTAGAATGGCAGTAGATAGCAGCATGTAAATGAGATGGTTATTACGCCAGTGTTCATCAAGCCAAGCTGGAGAGACTTCAATGACTTGATGAATATGCATGCAAATTTGTTAATTAAGTTAATTATTCTGCTGAAAATTCATTTGTCTTCCAAGGACTTTGCAGCAATGATTTTAACATGTTTCTGTCATTAGTCATGCTCTCTGCTATTTAAAATCACTTTGGTCCACTTTTTAAAAGTTTGACAGGGCCAGTATGGACAGAAAGGATTTAGATGGAGCAGTGAAGAGACAAAGGAGAGAATTCTGGATGGACTATGATATTTTTGGTCTTCTAAAGAAGACAGATAATGCCAGAATGTTCTACTGTTAAAAGATAAAAATAAAATGGTGTAAGAATTGTGTAAATGTCTGACATTAAGAATGAATTTCCACACGAATGACTTCATTTTTAAATGTAATATATAGCATATGAACAGGGATATGTCACACATGGGATTTATGCACATTTATATTTGTAAATGCATCTAAATGTTTCTAAATTAACCCAATGCTAAAATCCAACTTCCTTCTGAACACTTCTCAGTTCTTTCCATTCAATGCTGTACTGCTATATTGTGTTCACATATCAAATATAAAGTGCATTTCATAAGGCTGTTTGCATCAACATGCACATCACATATTCTTTAATGATACTTAAAGATTTTCACAGCAATCGAATAACGGTTCAGTTGAAATTATACCACATCACTCCTTGGAAACTTGCGATGAGGCAATTAGGTGGGTTTTCAGTGAGATGCGCGAGGGAGGCGTTGTGTTGTGACAGTTTACACAAGACGAATATTTGTTCAGTCAATTAACATATTTACAGTCAGTCATCTTACTGACAAAGCGATATGTCTTCAGTTAAACTAACATGGGGAAAATGATGCATCAGAACAGAAAGTTTTCTGCACTAATTGAAACGTTGAGTGCTGTCCCAGAGTTCTGTTTTTAATAATGTTAATATGCTATAACAATTGTCAGTCTTAATTGTTATGTGTGTTAAATAGTGTTGGAAGATGCAATTACGTTCAGATCCTCTGAACAGAAATGTACTGCCAAACACTGAGCACACACATCTGTGACAGCAAAAAGAGATACATCTGTTTCTCTGAGAACATCTGAAGCATAAGTAAATCAATAACTGTTAAGACGACTTCCTATGGCATCTCCAGATTGCAGTTTGGGATCGTTGTAATGGTGTTTGCCAAACTTTCCTAAAGAAATCATGAAACAGGAATCCAACTCTCAGCTTTCACAAAATGAGACTTAGCAGAGGAAAGGTGCACTCATATAATGTACGTATCCAGGGTTCACTGGGGTAGGGGTACCCATAAAGCTTATGACTAGTTTCTTTTCAAGGTTTTCAAGGTTTAGGTATAGGGTTTTCACCACACATTTTAACCAGTTTGTCTCTGTTATATGCATTATATATGTATATATATATATACAGATGTTTGGCTCCTTATGCATATGGAGTAATATACCAGTATGTAATATGCCTGTTTTGTTTCTTCCATCAGTCTGTGAGTTTATCATTCTTGCTGTCATAAAAAAAAAAAGACCTGCGCCTTTGAGCGCTTAAGAGCCAGGCGTCCTCTCAGCAGGCGTTTTGTCCTTGGCCGTTGCCATGGTTGTCCAGCTCCTTAGGGCTCTGTCACTGTCTCATGGTGTCGTAGCCATGCAACAATGAGTTTCTGGAAAATACATTTGAAAGAAAAAAATGAAGATTCAGATTTGTACCCTTTTGTTTTCATGGGGTAGTCCCACAGTTGTAACACTATAACTGAACCTCGGAAATGCTAGATACAATACTGTAAAACAATTTGGATGGCATTTCCTCTCTCGCATCCTCAGTGACAAACCGGTTTGGGTCCATGTGCTATCTACAAATAGACTTGTCTGTACTGTTTCACAAGTTAAATTTCAGGGTGAAGAAAGTTACTGGGAAGGTTACCACTGACCCCTTTGACCCATCTTACAACCTCTTCTGTGCTGGTATCTATAGAATAACAGGCACTTCACCATTTAATTTTTTATATTTATGTTTGAATTTGAGTCTTCTATGCATTTTGTGTTCATGTCACACAAGTTGTGAATGTCTGCTATGATTATTGTTTGTGTACCTCGTCACCGATGACACCACCTGCCACACATAAAGAGTCTCATTCAGATGTGCTCAAGTATGTGAGCTCATGTTTGCTGTTATGTCTGTCTGTGTGGTCGACATATGTGTGTGTGTGTCTGTGCATGTGTATGCATATGGCTATGTGTGTGTGTGTGTTAAGTGGGCATCAGATGGATCTGGTCGTCTGTGGCTGACAGCGTCAGAGTGGACAGATGACGTTCAGCGGTAAATCACTGCTGGTTTTCTCTCCAGCACCTGTCACCGTGCTGGCGCTGCACTGCATGGGGTCCATCGCTCCCCTCTCTCCTCATCTTCTCTCCTCCATCGCTCCCCTCTTTCCTTCTTCTCATCTTCTCTCCTCTATGATCTTGCACATTGCACTCTTGTTTTGCACATTCCTGCATAGACTGCACAGCTCCTTCACTTCATATTCTATAAATATCTTTTAGAAATGTTATATTTTTTAATATTTGTTTTACTTTTTACTTTGTATATTTTGTATATGTTGTTTTTCTTATGTTCTGTAGTACTTATTATGTTTTTATGTTTAATTTCTGCACAAATATGGCAAAACAAATTCCTTGTAGGCGTAAACTTTTTTTTAAACGTAAACAATTCTGATTCCTCCATCATTCTCCATCTTTCTCTCTCCTCCCTCATCCTCTCTTCTGACATCACCACTGTCTGTCTCTTTCCACTCTCCTGCCTAACATTCTTCTTTCTTCTCAGAAGCCTTCCATCCAAATACTAAAACTTAGCCTATAAAGAAGTGTACTGCTTATCAATCAATCAATCAATCAATTCAATCTTATATAGCGCTTCTCTATATACCCGAAGTCGCTTTACAGAGTCCAGAGTCCAGTTGTCATTCATACACAGTCATACCGGTGGTGGTAAGCTACCTCAGTAGCCACAGCTGCCCTGGGGCAGACTGACAGAAGCGTGGCTGCCAATCAGCGCCAACGGCTCCTCCGACCACCACCAACATTCATTCATATTCATACGATGCTTATATTTGTATATAAAAAATGAAGGACACACCATGGTTATATATAAGTTTGTTACTGAAAACTATCTATACGTGAAGGTCCTGGTGTACTGGTAATAGCTAGTCAAGGACTTAATACATTTGAACAAAATAAATGTTGATAAGGCATTTTTCTGTCTTTGTAGAACATGATCTCAATCTGCATAAAAACAATGGGATGATTTATTAAAGTATTAATTCTATGCAGACCTTTCTATCCATAAACAGGTGCAACGTTTGTGGCATTTGTTATAAAGGGTTACTTGCACTGTCATTACATTGTAATAACAATGATGGCAGACACACAAAAACATATACATGTGTGGCCTTCAGAACAAAGAGAGAAAGGCTAGTAAAGCTGTGAAGAGGAGACAAATGTTGCCACTCTAATTTTCTTAAATGGTGCAGTACATACTTGACATAACACTTCCACTCCAGTTAGTGGTTGACCTTGTATTGAAGGCCATTGCGGCATTTCTGTGTCTGTTATTTTTATTTTATTTTTTAGAAACAGCACTTATACCTTGCTGCCTGATTAATGGGAGTTTCTTTCTGATTTCTCTCCTAATTAACCCCAGAGCAAAACATTCTCAGCTGTAACTGGGGAAGGTGGAACACAGGACACAGCTCCAGGTCAAGCACACCGGTGACCGCATGTCCACAGTTCACCTGTGTGAGTCTTAAGTCATTGCAGCAAGCTCTTTAAGAAATGTGAGTGGGGTGAAAAAAAACCTTGTACTTCGTTTCATACCATCGCGCCATTACCACCTCCCTTGTCAATTAACCTTAAACATGTCAGTCAGATTGAAGACGCGAGGATAACATCCTGACATGGCATATGTGGCTATGTGCAAGAAATCCCATATGGCTCTCACACTCTTCTCTCCTCACACAGGCAGAGCCGTCTCCACCTCACATCTAAAAATGGAACGCTGAAAGGAACATATTGCAACAGCACCAAACCCATTCTCTCTCCCTGGCACGAGCCATGCCAGCGAGTTTGGGCCAATTAAAACACACAGTCCCCTGCCTCCACTTTTAATTGAGGATATTTGAACACTATTAGCAGTGGAGAATGTGTGCCGACTTGGAAACTTGGACTTCCTGCCTTTATCCTCTCTCTACCCGTATCTCACTCTCTGTGCAAATACACACAAAGAATTGCCATGTCCACATTCACACATGCCACTGACGATCACCTCAAACTGGCAGGTGTGCTCTTCACCATGCAAGTCATACTGTTTTCACACAAGTGAACTGACACAATCAGTGAATAAAAAGAAAGTGGAGCACCAGTGATGGACAGCTACATTTATCCAGTGTACTTTCACTGGGTTCTATACATTTAGAAAAAGGCTTTCTTTCTTGTGTCTCTCTGTGTGACCATACTTAATTGACTTGTTTCTCTTAAACACATGTTGCACATATACAGGGAGAAGGAATTTAAATAGAACATTACGGTAAAACATCAACTGTCCTAAATCACACCTTGTGTAGGCAATGGGTAATCTAGACAGGCTTTATCGGCTATCAACAGCACAGTGCCATCTGCTGGGATCCAAGGGAAGGGCAGGAGAGTTCATTTAAACAGACAGCCTATAATTGATACTCAGCCAAACACTCTCCATAGGACCCTGCCCTCCTACCTCACCCTATGCTCCTAGCACTACCCAGGAATGGGTCTGTGCCAAATATACTTTGTGCTCTCAGTCGCACACAAGAAAACTCCTTTCATTTCAATCATGGCAGGAAAACACATGACAGGCGTGTTACTGGTCACAATACATTGGAGAGCAGCGTGCTTTGCTACATTTCCTGTGGATGGGAGGCTAGCCTTCAGTGCTGGAATCCTGTTCCTCAGGGCTATCCACACATGGCTCACTGCAATCTCTTCTTACTCTTCTACGGTGTTGTAAAGAGTTTACTATAGTCATTCATTCAGTCACTAATGGACAGTGGCAAAACCAGCCAAGCCAATTTTCTTTTTTCTGCACTTTCTGAAGGGCTGTGTGCATGGTGCAAGCCAGAGAGTGAAAGATATGCATTTTAAAACTCTACTTCATAATAAATCAAAAGGAAGGCTGCGGAGGTCTGAATAACTGATGAGTAGAGAGATAAACAAGTTGGTGGGAAAGTGACAGGAAAATATTGCACAGAGCTGATCAAAGAGTAACAAGGAAAGGAGATCCAGATGTCTGAATCTCAATGAGCAACACACCTGCACCTGGTAAGCACATCAATTAATAAGCCTGCGATTATTGTTTGGTACCTTAGCTTCTTCCAACGTATCTTGTTGAGATTACGTGCTATGCATCAAAGCACTGATTTGCTTTAGGTGTAAGTCAATATATCATGCAAAAGTGGATCATTTGAAAGTTGAACTTAAATGGGTATATCAGAGAATATGTGATTTTTACAGAGGCTGAAGCTGTCTAATCACTCCCCCTGCTGGTTGGTTTCATGGACAGACTACACTAAAAGGTCAAATTGGATAACGAAGTGTCAAAACCATAACCAGTGGTAGACGTGAGCTGACCACCTATAATAAAAGCACCAAAAGGCGGCCTTTGCTATGGCAGAGTGGCATGAGCGGATATTTGTGGGTAGTGAGTGGATGGGTGGGAAGCAATCAAGTTTATAAAAAAAATAAAAAAACAGCAGCAGCTGGTTGGCCTCTGGCAAAAATTGAACAAAATAACAGAATCCACTGACTGCCAAGTCTAGCACTCGATTCTGTTGTTTTACCAATAGGAAGCATGCATATGCATGACCTTTTCTTTTTCTTTTTGTTTGTTTCTTTTCACATAGTATTTACCTTCACCACAATTAACATTCTATTACGCTCATCTCCATTTTCTCCTCCATCGTGGCCTAATGTCAGGTGCGGGAAACTAAGTTTCTCTCCTGTAAGTTGTACTAAATTCAAAGAGTCGACTCCAAGAAAGTCCTTGTCGTTACAAATGCAGCGTACGAAACAAACAAACATAGATGTAAACGGAGGGGAAAGCCTGGCAATGAATCGGAGGCATCCATCATTAACTCCGCAGCAGCTCCCGTCTCCCGTGCCTTCTTGCCGGAATTAATTGAGTGGCACGGAGAGGACGCCGGGCAGCCTCAGGCTCCTCTCACTCGACCGTCTGTTCCTGAAATCTCCAAGAGGTACGGGCAGGAAAATAGCTGACACAAACAAACACACACCCATCCAGCCGCCCAGAGTCTGACTGGAGTAGCACATACCTCACCACACCCGGTGCAAAACGCACCGATTCTTTTCAGTACTGGGGCATCTTCGGCCCCTGCTAGGGAAAAAAAGCTCTTGGTTTGGCTTATTAGTTCAATTTTCTAAAAATGTATGTACATTCTTCCTACTCAAAGAGGGTTTTAGATATATATGAGACACTTCAATATTCAAAGTATGTGCTAAGAAAAACAAAGGATTCCAAATCCCACTTAGTGGCGACATATGGCCTCGGTGAAATTCATAACTTATCCTTTCCCTTTCCATGATGGGCTATATGCACTTTTTTTTAGACGACAAATCAGCTGACCTGGTTCCAAATGCCTAACCTTTTTGCATATCTAAACATTAAAACTAAAGGCACGTTGTCTGCTGACCCACAGGCCCCTGTAAGGTGGGACAGACTATGACCACTGTATGTCTGTTTTTACATCCTGACAGAACCTAAATATGGCCAAGTGACTGAAGAGATCCTTCATTTGAACGCCGGTTACAAGGCAGGTGAGCATCATCCCCTGAGAAGAATCCACTGAGAGCATTAGTCAGATCCACACGTTTAAACAGAAGGATGGCAGAGCAACATCCCCATGCCACAGCAGCTCTTCCTCAATAGCATACAGCTTCCCACTGAGATTGGTTCAGTCAGGTTGTGGTAAACTATAGCACTACCTCAATAGCATACACCTTCCCACTGAGAGTGGTTCAGTCAGGTTGTGGTAAACTATTCTGAGAGTGCAATGAGGACATACTGTACTTCCTGATGGTTTGAGGGCCTAGTAGAATGATATACTAAGCAGCACTGTTTCACTATGTATCCGTCATATCCACTTGTTCACGTATATTAGTAATACATGACATACAATGAAATCTGGTTAGACTACATATGATACAGCAGGCTTAATCAAACACTATGCTTCAGTTTAACCCTTTCACTCCAATTTTTACACTTTCACAATAAATGTATTTCCTCAACTTCGATCGCATTGTTTTGCACTAGGCCATGAGGTCAAAGGTGAGAGAGACAGACACACCCAGACAGAGAGCTTCTCTCGCTCAAACTCAAACGTCCCGCTAAAGGCTGCCCCCCCCCACAACTCACCCTGTACCAGCGGGACGAGGCCAGGGCTAAGGGGATTAACGCGGGGAACACAGGTGGCAGCCAGCGCGAGACAACCGAGGAGAGGAACGCCAGCGAGAGCCCAGCCATGGCTAGCAGGTCTGAGCTGAGAGCACACGGACGGCATCAGAGCCACCTGCATTCATTTAGAGACACAGCATGCACCGGGGGCCTGAGAAGACCCCAAATCTGGCTTTTATTTTGACTGGACCAAAATGAAAACAGGCTAATGACCAGAGACAATTCAGTTACCTGTTTTATTTTATTCAGCACATAGTTTAACAACATGATGCTCGAGTATTAAACTGCTGTATCATTAACAAAAAAAACAAAATGTATTCTCATGCACTTCAAAAAAAGGTCAAAGGAGGAATATCACATTGATCATGTTGTCATTTGAAAGTCATAAAACAAAGCATGACACAAAAGTTTAGCAACTACTGTCTGAGAGAGAAACTGTCACGGGTGTTTGAACATAATCCAAGTTATTGCTAGGCTTAAAGAGTAGAATGTAAGCATGCAAGGTAAAAATACCACAAAAACCTGAAGCAGAATCTTCTAATTTGGTTCATAGACAGTGTTTCACTGCATAAATGAGATAAAGAGGGCCAATACAAATTATGACCTGAAAATATTGACATTTGGACAATATGAAACTTCCACTGCTTTTACTCTTATGTAACAGTCCTCAGAAAGAATCTAACCACCGGAGAAGTTGACATGGCTGACTGATGCAGATTAGGCACAACATGAAGGTCAGCAAGGTTCTGGAATGCCCTGATACTTCCCCTGGAATGTCACCATCAACTCAGACATAACCTAAAAAAATATCACCCTCCATTTGAATTGAGGCAGCTGGATCATTTTCATCACTAGAGAAGTGTTTCTTTTTGCAAGGAATCAGTCATACTTATTGCACGACTGCACTGTCACGACCACAATGGCAACACTATTGCACAATTTGGTCCATGTGATGATAACAATTATTGCATTGTTCTCCGGACAGGAAAGAGCAGTGTTCTCATGTGTTTTTCCATCCACACACGCGCACACATGGGCTTTGAATAAGAGGCTTGCAAAATACAGTACTTTTTCGACCACTGCTCCGCCCAACCAATTTACTCGTAAGTGATGGTTTGTCTTTCTGCTCAGGATGTGACGTGAACAGCCATGGTTAAGTCTGCGTCTCCACTACCTCTGATCCTACAAAAACTCACTGATGTTACGTGGAGCCCAGCATGCACTAGTTCTCTGGAATCTCTGGAAGCTCTCCCTCACTTTCTCTTGGGCCCAGGCTGACCTTTAGCTTCATCTAATGACCCTGTGACCTCTGCTCAATGATGAACATAGCCTCAGTGTTAACAAACAAGCGCAGACAGTCCAGAGAGAAAAGAGAGAGACACAAAGAGAGACAAACACATATGATCAAGCATTTCCAAGAGGTCTCTGGTTGTACTCAATGTCAATAATGGAATAAAAAAAGCAGCCAGCAAAATATGATGCACCTTATACAGTAAACAGAAGCGAGTACAACCCTGTGCAATGTCACTTAAATGAGAAATGATTCACGACGATCACCTTACAGTAACCACATTACTTTTAAGTTGAACAGTAGGGCATTTTGCTCTTAGGTCAAATAAAAAAACGAGATTTAGATTTATTATACTCAAAATACAGGCTCCGCAGTCCGTCCAATTCTCCTCAGCATAGAAGCGTTGCACACATGTCTGGAGAGAAGCTCTGCCATTCGTCAGAGACCATTTTCAGCTGCTCTTTGCTGGGGGGGTTGTGTTGCTCTACCTTTCTCTTTAAAATACCCCAAAGGTGTTCTATGGGATTCAAGTCTGGACTGTGATTTTAGCAGTGTGCTTTGGGTCATTATCATGCTGAAATATTCCTCTTCTGCCAAGCTGCTGGAGACTGGGAGTCAGCAAGTACTTTGACATATCCACCGGCATACATGGTGGCATCTATAAATGCTATCTCCAGAATGCCTTTTGTACTGACGCAGACCCATATCACACTTTGACATCCGTGCTTCACTGTCGAGACTATGCATTCACTGTGGTAGTATTTAAAAAAAAATTAAAAAAAATCTGAATTCCGAAAAAAGTTAAAGGTGTACTGACTTTTGTTAAATTTAGTTCCTACTGTGGGGCCTGTATTTTAATATAGTAAATCTAAACTGTACATTTTTGGTTTTACATTAGAGCAAATACCCTACTGTAGCATTTGACATTGAAGTGAAATTGGACAGGGGTGTACTCACTTCTATGGTATACTGAATGGCATAGTTAAGAGGAGTCATTACGCCCACTGGTTTCCAATTGCCTACATTAGCTCAGTGAAAAGCCAAATAAAATCACATTAACCTACAAAATAAAAGTGTCTTTTCATCCTCCTAAAAATGCCTGGCTTTACATCTATATTATCTGTTTGACAATTCTGTCAATATGCACAGCAGCAACATTTGCCTTGAACGATGAGCTGTCATAAATTAAAAGACTTCACCCCAACCGCTGTGGATGGTCAGTGACTTAATAACACCTAAATTAGCTATGAAAAATGACTATGGTTTCAAGCCACCATGGTGGAGCAATTGCAGAGCAGCACCATACCCAAGCCCCCATCCCCTCTCCTATGTCAGCTCATAGTGGAGGAGAGAGGAGGGGCTGGGGTAACGAGAGCCAAAGAGATCGGAGTTGTTGTTTTTTTGCATTAAAACACAATGCCATTGCACTTTTATTGCCGTTCAGAGGAGTGCATCAGACATGTTGCTAAACTTAAGTTGTCAACGCATTGTCAGTGTGAAAGCCTGGGGAGGGGAGGGGAGGGGAGGGGGAGAACGGTAGTAACAGTGGCACAGCCCTGGGTCCTGAGGCCCATGGCATCACTCTAGAACCCGTGGACCTTCAGCTGCTCCTCCTTCACAATGTTAATCTGCAGCAAGGGAGGAAAGGAAGGAGGAAAAAAGAAGAGAAATCTTGTTAAGAAAAGTTAAAGGGACAAAAGGGTCAAATTGAACACCTCATGATGACTATTACATTCTACACTTGAATGTCTGCTTTAGTCACACTTCATTTAAGGTTACTTAAACTGATTACTATTACTTCCACACTTGAATGTCTGCTTTAGTTACACTTAATTTAAGGTTACTTAAACTGATTACTATTACTTCCACACTTGAATGTCTGCTTTAGTTACACTTCATTTAAGGTTACTTAAACTGATTACTATTACTTCCACACTTGTCACACTTTTAAGGTACAGACTGACAAAGGGACCCAGGGTGGAGCCTTTTAATGTGGTGCTCTAGTCACACAGATCTGTATCCTAACGATGCTAGTGGTCTAAATACACACAGGTTAGAACAGGTAGAAAAGCTCACCTCCATGAGGAATGTGCAGATGTTTTTCCTCTGGTCTCCCTGCAGCTGGATGACCTCCCCGTACTCAGGGTGCTCGATCACAGTGCCATTGCAGGCAAATTTCTTTTAAAAAGACATCACAGACACAGTTAGCCTCTCACTGCATGCAACTCCTTCCTCAAGTCAACACTCAGCACAGCTAAAGCTCAGCAATTTAGTATAGGCCCAAAGAATCATTAAGTAATCTTTTTGTTAATTTGTGCAAGCCGTGTACAAATTGAACAATGGCCATGAACAAACAACAGTGAGGTCAGACTGACCCCTTGACCCCAGGCTTAGTGTGTGAGCGTCAGCCAGTAAGCTCAGGCATGCCTTTGCTTCCTCATATGACAGTAAGCCTTAAATGCACCTACAGAGGAGACAGACAGGATTATGGCAGTGAATGCCCTCAATCCAGAGCCATGTGGGCAGAGGTGTTACCTTTTTGAAGGCCTTCACCAGTTTCTTCTTGTCGTAATCATTGGCGATGCCCTGGACAGTGGTAAGCGTTTTTCGGCCGTTCCGCTGCTGAATCCTGATGTGGATTTTATCTTCGGTCCCTGCCGGGAGTAAGTCGTCACCCTTGGTTGCATCAGCAAAGGGATCTGGAGAGGGGCGAGACATACACCAGATTATCAAAATGAAAAACGAGCTTCAAGGTTATTATGGGTTATTATGGAGTGAAAGTCATAACACAACCGTTTTTAATCCATTTGAAGTTATTCACGCAAATGTCATTACTCACGCCTATGGCATAATGCATAGGGCATTTCACCTTTATAATATATTACCACACCGGAAAGATGCATACACAAAGAGTGAACAAAAATTGAGAGAAATCTTCGTTTAAAGCATAGACATTGGAAGAGTGGATGCAGGGATTTTCTATTTTCGCATGGCCTCATGTTCTGTTTCACACAATTTATTTTTGAGATATAAGACCATAAAAGTAGCAAGCCTTCATTAAGAAGCGTCCTCTATTTCAAGTAGACTACGAATATTTGCACCTTCAAGGGTCTATGATTTGCCTAATGACTTGATTTTGCACTTTTTATTAAAGGATTTGATTAAGGTTTCATGATTGATATGTGAATGTGTGACATAGGCTAAGTCTCTATGTCATAATAATAAAGATGCTTTGTAAACAACTCAGTATGCTTTTATTTTATTAATAGGTGTATACTTGATTTGAAATTAAGCCTTGAGTCGGGCTCAACAACAAGCCTGCTCAGTGCAGTTGCGTTGCAAAGCGCTGTCCAGGCTAGAGCACCACGAAAGAAGTGCGAGGAGTAAAGTAGTCTATAGGCCTAACGTGCGATGGGTGAAGTAGTACATGCCCCATGCAACCACCCCCCACCCACAATTTACAGCACCCACTCCCAAAAAGTTCCAACGTCCCTGCATGAAACCTTGATAAAAAACCCTAGTACGGTGTCGGGATAGCTTGACGGCGGTACAAAGTGGGTACAATCAGGTGAAAAATGTAATGCAACTGGTTATTCTAACATCATCTATCATGTCAGCTGTCATATTATATATATATATAAACACACATCTTATTACTTTATAGCTTTACATTTAAATAGCTAGCTATCCAGTATTTCTAGGTCAACTCTAGCTAGCAAACACAACAAAACAGCTAGCATACCCCTTGCTAGCTGAAGGATAATTGGATGACTTGCATCGACGAAGCACACAAGCTAACGTTTCCGAAAAAAATGGTAACTGGCTGGTAACAGCTAGCTTATGCATATGTATTGTTCTATACTGGGGGAAATCGGATAGATATCCAAGTTAACGTTCCAAGCAGAGAACTGCTCGCCTTAACTTACACAAAGCTTCCGGTTTCATTTACACAATAAGCTAGCTAGCGCTAACTAGCATCATTCGTCTGGCCAGAGCCCGGCTTTGGTCTGGCTAACATTGTGTTCTCTCCAAAACAACACAAGGGTCTTTCTGGACGACGTTACCCATTTAGCTTGGTGGCTAACGACCACATACTTACCGAAAGATTGGAGGTTCTGAATAGAGGACATGCGATATTAGGACGATAACTTTGAGGAGATGAAAGGATTGGCGATATGAGCCGCTTTTTGGGCGTTTATAAGAGCTCCCTGGATTGAAAATAAATTTAATCTGAGGGGTAACGGCAGGGAAACTGCTGTAATGTCCAACCAGCCCGGAATGCTCGGATCGAATGCCTACAACGTTGCCATACAGTACTGCCACCTACAGCAACGGAATGGAATAACCATGGCGAAGTACAGTCAGAAACTACCCCACTGATCAAAATCACAGACGAGCCTATTTGAACGGGATTTTTTTTCTTGATTACACGGACTTCGCGTTTAGTCTCATTGGTTATCACTGAATAATGTTAACATTTCAAGATACATAGTTTGTTGCGGCCACTGTTTCATTGTATCCATTTTGAGACACTATTCTCTGTGATAGCATGCTGAGAGTCTGTGATTGATTTTCCACTAAACGACACATAAAATGCACTGTTACAATCGCATTGTTGTGACGAGTTACCCTGGGGCAACTAATAGCTTATGATTGCATTTTCAGAATGTCCTAATTCCCACTGTGCCCACTATGGAGGACATGCAGTGTGCTTCCATAGAATGTGGTAGTGATTGCGTTTTGAACCTTTACATCGCAAGATATTGGCTAGTGAAGCGCTAGCTTTTGCATTGAACTTGGTGGTGCTACTTAACAAATGAGTATTCATGAGCTAGGGTCATGCATAGGACAACCTTCCAGAAGCATTTTGTAATTTTTGACGAAATGGTTGTTGAGTATATTGCCCAAAAAGGGCTCTGAGCCTACCCCACTTCAGGTGACATTAGCACAAAGGGACACACCCACCTAGGGACACTAAACTTATATTCTGTATCAGCCATGTGGGGTTACAATCATGCAAAGTTTCATGTGGATGGGTGAAGTCTAAGTTTCAAATATAGTCAGCCATATATCGGCGGAAAAAAAACAACTAACAACCCAAAGAAAGGAAGCAACAAAATAAGCGACATGGTAGGAGATACATACATTTACACTATATATATATGTATTTAGATATATGTATATACATTTATTATAGCGCTAGCAAAGCAAATAATTCTGCAAATAATTCCGCTTAATCTGCTTAGAACCAGAACCAATGTTTTCAACATTTTCAGCATCTTTTCAACTTTGTAACCATTTACGTTATATTTGTTTTTACATTTTATTTTAAGTACAACAATACAGACGCTCAAACATTATGGTACAACACCAACTGTAGTTTATTAATCATTTCCTTAAAACAAAATTTGGCAAAATTATATAAACTTGATAAATTGACAAATTGATAGAGTTGCTTAATTCGTTTGTTTTGATCGTAGACTGCTGCTTTGGAGATACCTACGTCATTCCAATGCCAATCAACAGGGTAATGAGAAAGGCCAGATTGCCCAGGAAAAACACTGTCAGGAGAATCAATTCAATGTTTACCTATAGGACAGAAAATAATTTGGAGTCAATCTGATAACACTTGTGATTGCAAAAGTAAACATGCTTATAATCACACAAGTACCTCTGCAACTGATACATTTCCAATGAGTACTTACTGATTCAAAGACGACTCCGTCTTCATCTATAAGGATACAAAACATCAGTACATGTAGAATTATGTTAGTATAGAAATTAAATAGAATTAAGTAGAAGTAAAACCACTCTATGGTTCACTAAACAGCAAAGAGCTGTGGTACCTCACCTTTCTGTCTCCACCTCATGTGTAGATCTAGCAGGGCAAACAGCAGTGCTTCCCAGGCCACAAACCCTCCCATCACCTTCTGCATCCATCCCTCCTGGGAGCTGTCAACCAGATACAAGCCTGTAAAGATGGCTGCCACTGGGGAGAGGGAGGGAGAGGTGGAAAGATGTTTAGACCTTTATGTTCATCCGTGTTCTTTTCAGTCACTCATCCATGACACCATTGGAGTACAAGCTACATCAACGCCACTGCAAAGATGTTGATATTGATTACATTTAATACAATTCAATTTAAGGACATGAAAATTCAATACAACTCAAATAAACGGTATGAGGCTAAAGCATATCCTACCTGACAGGCCTTTGATTGCGACAGCTGTCATAGTGTGCAACCAGTTGAAAACAAATCTCCTATAAAAAAAAGAAGGGTGATGAAGGAACATAAAATGGCAGCTGACTACAAAATCATGTTATGTGATTTTTTTGTGTGATAGAATCAGAAATGTAGGACACTAATATTTGAGAAAAGAGAGCACATTCCTTTGGTGCATGATCAAAGTATTTATATGTTTACCACTGGTGTTGTGGCCCACAGCGAAAAAAGGCTCCCAAAGGCTGAATAAAGGCCAAGATCATGACCAAACAGCCAAGTACTGGATGTGACCCCTGTGAAAACACATGCAAACCCAAGTGCACATGCATACATTGCAATTACAGATTTAAAAAAACTGCCACCTCCTATCCACATTTTTGTTTGCTTTAATTTTGTGTAACGGTCATTTGAAGTTCACCACAGATGTCACACTCACCCCACTCCAACCCTTCACATGAGAGAAAGACAAGATGAAAGCAATGATGGTGGCAGCCACGGAGAGGACCATAAGGAAGACATGAGCCTGAGGAGATACAGAGACAAAGGCTAGTACCTGTTTCATTATTTTAGTTTCATTACTGTCATATTTGTCTGCATTTGTGGAACTTGCTTAATGAGCTCACCAGAAACCACAGATCTTTACCCAAGCATCCTCTTCCCTTGGTGACTGCCTTCAGATACCGTGCGATGAGCATGCCAAGGCTTCCTGTTGTCATCCAAGCGATTAGCATCAATGCACCTGAATGAGAGCAGAACATGTCAAAAGGGATCCCCTTTAAAAACCATTAAAAGCCTAAGCAAATATCATTACATACTGTACAATCACTCACTGTGTGCTTTGATCATTACATACTGAACAATCACTCACCGTGTGCTTTGATGATTTGAGGTTGCTGTGATTTGGTGACAACTTGAGGTCTGGTGATGTCAATTTTTTGTTCACTGATAAATACTGACCTTCTGTGATACAAAAGTTTACCTGTTGATGCCAGGGAGAATTGTATGCATTACACTGACATTTATATGATTCAGTTTCAAACTGACTGAAGAAACTCATCATCATTCCCGCAAATAGGTTAAAATTCCTTGAAGTTGATTTTGCTGCTGCAGTGTTGCAATGCTTAATGTCTGATCCCATACCATTTGATGTGAGGCCATAGGCGAACATGATGTAGTAAACAGATCCAACTCCATTCCTCTGGATGGCGATAGTATTCTTGGATACAAAGGTACAGCTGATAACTCCATCCACAAATGATGTTTTAATGTGCGAAATGTTTTCCTTTCAGGAGGTAAGCAGACAAGACTTCCATTTGAATAAGCCATCCTTCTGATTTCCATGGTCTGTGGCTATGTACATTCATCACTGTTATAGGAAATCAAAAAATGACAAGAGAAGTACCAGTGGCAGGATTGTTGGAGCCCCTCTTCCTGTAGAATAGGCATGCTGTACTTGAATGCTACTGTTGCTATCCTTTCCGCATATGTAAATATCATCATTTCCCTAAAAACACATTTTGAGTACAAATCACACAAAGCACTGAGTTCAAAGAATGAAAACATACAAATGTATTTCATCTTCCTATTTTTAGGAACAATATGTCGGATAACAATTTCACTCATTAACAAGTTATTATCTTACAGTCATGTCTAAAATATTACATGCACGAGTTACATAATATAAATGGAAGAGAAGATAAACAATCTCTTCAAACATGAGGTTCCATCTGTCATTTTCTGAATAGCACGGTAGCGTTAAGCATTTAATACTAATTCATGAGAGAGTAATAACACAGTACTACATCTAAAGCAGTTACAATCAAATATTGTTTACATCCAAGATCAAAGCAAGTGAAATGTCCCAGGTATGTGTTTCAACTATTAACTAAAGCCTTACATGATGAGGTAGACAGGAACATTGTGTTGAAGTACAAAATGCTCTGCAAACAATGGCATGAAGAGTACAGCAAACATCTATATATAGACACATGTTCGCACAAAAACATATGGCTGGTTATGATCATACCATCTGCTTATCATCAGAGAATCCAATAGAGATGTACCCTTCTGATGCACCATATATCTCAAACTTCAGTGACGAATCAGTAGGTGCTTCATGGACAGACATGAAGTAACAGTCAGAGCTGCTGGCGGGGTCACAGTTTTGGGGTCGGCTAAAGCAGACCTTACTTCCTCCACAGCCAACACTGGAGACTGGTTCCTATTAGAGAGAGAGGCATACAATGAGACAGACAGAGCACATTCTCACATTTAACACAACTGAGTAAAATCTTGGTATTGCATTCCACAGTATAATTAGACAGTATATTAAGTATAATTCCACAACAGCATCTAACTGTGAAATCACTTTATCAGCTTTATAAAGATGCTTTATCAACTATTTTCCTTATAAACGGTGTAAAGGAGTGCAATAGCTTGCATACTCAGAGCTAGTTTCTGAGGCCTTAAATTATTGTTGTCATTCAATGGAGCCCCCTCACCTGTCTTATTGAATAATAACAGCAGCTAATAAGCACAACATAAGTCTGGCTTCAGCAATAGGCTAATGCTTACATTTGGATGTAGAGAGGGTAAGGGGTTGGAGATGGAGGTGTTGAAGACAACCACTGGACTTTTGACCCCAACCCAATAGTTAGGGTAGTTTTGTACAAACGTAACACTGGAAAATAAGTAGAATAATCGTCACTGATTATGGCCAAGTTGCAGAATTGGTAAGATTCCATGGCATCACTGACAAAATGTGATGAAAGTAGCCATCACCTGAACTCTATGTCTTTGAGCTGACCCGACTGAGGAGCCCTCCATTTGCTTTCAATCGAGTTTTTTTTCGCACCAGATAAGTGAGAAACGGCTGAGTTCTACAGGTGAGAAGGACCAAACATGTTGTTAGTAATAGCAGAATGAAAAAAAAACAGTAATCACTGGGCTCCCTCCCACTGAACTGCTTGTTGTAACTACTGTTGTATTTTTCATAACAACATTACTTGAACTAGAGTTACTGTTTCAAGGTGACATTACATGTGTGTTATGTATTCAAAACCATAAACTATGTGTATCTTTTTGGACTTTGAGCACTGTGATGACACATACAGAAAGTCCAGCACATTCCAGAAGCCTACTCTCTGCTCCCAACACAGAGAAAGACCCCACAGGAGACCTCCCTCCAACTTCTCTGGCTTGCAACAGGAAACCCTCGAATGGTACTGATTCTGCCCTGAGAGACACTAGAAACACAATTCCTTCAATTATGTTCCGTTTCTTTGAAGAGCTAGAAAACAAATTGGCAAGCAAAAGCCCTAAAATATCTTGACAACAATTTACATGAAGTACTAGGTTAACAAACCACGTAACAGCACATAGGAAAGTACAGTGGAATATTTGCTTTAATTATTTATTTATTATTTATCACGTTGCACGTATAATAGGCTGTCTTTCTCTCTGGTTTAGATTATAGCCTGCACTTAACTCACTTTTTTCCACCACGATCATCACGTTCTAGACTTTTCTGACTACAAAAGGACATGATCGTAACCTGTGATTTCGTCTCCTTCGCTATATTGGGTTCCGTCTGTAGTAATGGTGTACGGTGGAGGACTCGATGATGAGTTTGTGCCCTGGTGGAGTGGTATCATATCATCGCAGCTGTCTGTCACTAGACCTGAACGATAACCTAGTACGAGTACAGGCGCACAGGCAAGGAGGACCAATAACGGATAGATGCGCATCTGAAAAATAAGGCGTCACATTATAACATCCATCGAGAATGTTTTGCAATAGGCTGTTCCTTTCTTAACCAAGAGAGCTACGAACCATTACAAATAATCTAAACAAACAATGTATATTAATTAAGTCTATATACACAGTTACAACTGGCAAAAAAGATGATAGATGTACCTTTGCATCACGTCCCAACCAAGTAAGCTTACCTGGAAAGAAAACAGCGCCTTTCCCCCCAGATAGTCATACGAGGTTGTTGTGGGCGGGGCTAACCAAATTTACACTTGCAGGTGACTCAGGGAATCTGAATGGCCTGGACCTTTACGGTAAAGGTGCATGACCATGAGCCTCTGTCAAAGTCGGCAAATGTCTAAGTATTTTTAAGTAAGCACACAGAGCTCGGCTGGAAGTGAACTTCAGCCTATTTACAAAAAGTAGGCTAAAAAGGCAATAATAACGATTATAAAAAGCTGGTGTAGGCTGCTAAAGTAGGATATTATCTCAGAGCTACTTGGTCAAATTTCACCAAAAAGAACAGTGACAATAATCACTCTCCTAGCAAAACTTTTAGGAGGTTTATCACTTGTCACTAAACCATGTAGGCTACTTGGAATAGGCCTACCCCCAGGATGATCACTGGTACACACAATCAAACAATAAATAAATACATAAGCAAATTAACAGAATAGTACGTTATATGAGGGGTTAAAACACACAGGGTTTAAAACAAACACATTCATTATCAGGTCCTCTCAATTTCTTTTCCATGAACAGATGGATGGAGAGAGCTGCCCTCAAAAGAAAGAAAGAAAGTGAGGGAGCAAAAACAGCAGTTATTTGACTGGTAAATAGTCTCCAGGTGATGAATATTGCATTCAGTGATGTGCATAAGTAGGCTAGAAACCCCATCAACACTTTCTTGGTGGATTTAATTTCCATAGTACAGATTACTATAAACACAAATCTAATGTATTTCACACTTCAATTAGGCTCTCCTTCTTTTCTTAGCCATGACTGATAGTGTGCCATATGGCTTGTGTAATTCTTTTCTATAAACCCTGTGAACACACCCTTCCTTGAAATAAATGTCTCCTGGGTAACAAGAGATACGGAACACCCTTTAACTTGTCATAGCCTGGAAAAGAGAATATAAACCTAAACCTACCATTGTAGAAATGGAATGTATAGACTAGTACAATATGACCACACACTGAAGGCCGATGTGTCCTGACAACAGTCTCTGAATCTTGCAGCTTTGTATAAATCTGATAAATGTGCCATTTTTTAAATGTTGTCAGGACCTTGGTTATGAAAACTAAAACCCTTACGAAACATGACAGGTTGGTGGCACCTTTTTCTGCCAAACTATGACAAACACGGGCCACTGTGTTCTGGCAAAATAGTTAATAGGAATAAACTGTAGGTCTGAAATTAAGTCTGAGTCTTGTAGCTTTGTATATCTGCTAAATTGATGATACTTTATATATTGTCCGGACTTTGGCTATGAAAACTAGAATCCTTATGAAACATGTCTGACAACCAAACTATGACAAACACATGCCCCCCAAGGCCACCATTGCACCTACACAAAGAGTGTTTTCCTATGGCTACCTGGGAATTTGTCAGCTATCTCGCCCCAAGAGAAAAACACAGAGGTGAACCAGATCAGTTTGCGGTTACCATGGAGATCTTGCATATGACCATCAACATCGAGCTTATGTTACCTGCTTCTTTTTGTGTTATGAGCTGCAACTCTCCTCCCATCTGCCACACCTATTTGCCTTTAGAATGAGAAGGATCTAATCCACTGGAGTCCATACTTACATCAAGAATAAGCTGAAAACATGACCTGTCAAAATTGCCCAGTAACTTTGGTCACCAGATCTACCATAAAATAGCCAGATATCAGCAAGATCTTGTATGTATGTTTGTGAGTTAAGTTAAGTGTATAAGCTACTGGATGACCTAAATTTCCTTCGGGATTAATAAAGTATCCATCTATCTATCTATCTATCTATGATCTTACTGTCCCATGAACATGAATGAAGAATGTAGTTCAAATGTATAGGCAAAAACAAAAGACGCACAACAGGGATTAAGTTCAGCAGTTTTAATTTAGTAGTTGAGCAGCTATTAGTATCAAACACTCAACACCCCTTCCACACTGCATTCTTAAATAATAGGAAAATACAAGCTTACATGGCTGGCTAGCCTGATTCAGTTACATGCATGCTGAATCAGACATGTGAGAAGTACCAAACACACAACCATCAGCCATTGGTAAGACAAAAGCAAAAAAAATATTCCATCTTTAAAGAAGGGAATACGTGGTTATATGCAATTCAAAACATTTATGAATTTATTTTCATCACACAGAGTAAACAGGTTCACAGGGACCACACATGCGAAGCAAGCCCTCCGCTCTCCAGTAGCGAACTCCTTTGGATTTGTTATTCTCACATACCACTTTGAGGCAGAAAGGAAGGCATACCTGGATGAGTGTTCCATTCTGGAATCTATGCTTCTACTAGGCTGTACAGGACATTGCATATTAAATGCTTACAGGAAAAAGCCGCATTCAACAGTAGCCAGACCACCTGATAAAACATTTAATTCACAAGGACACTATGATGACGACTAACAATTACATGTTTTGCCTTTTTAATTCATTTTCTAAGTTCAAACCAAAAAGCAGTCAGATTGACTTCACCCAACCAGAGTTATGCGCCAACACTGGCTTGTTACATACAAATGCTCAATTATAACATAATTATGTGCGAGACTGATGTGCGGCATTTTTTGTGAGTTTGCGGTCTTTCTGACATTTCCATACCACTCAACAACAACAACGACGACAACAACAGTAGCAGTAACAGCAGAGTGGCAGTAATTGTTGATAGCCCCTCACAGCTGTCCTGCTTACTGGCGTATCCAGCACCTCAACATGATAAATGACAACACAGTATCACTGTGTCATTCAGCACCAAAGTTGCCTTGTTGCTAGATGTCGCTCTGTAACAGAGGCGGCCCCTCGTCGCTGGTGGGGAAAGTCTTCTTGCTGCGCTTTTGCACATGGTCCTCATTCCTCTTCTCCATGGCTTCAATCTATGGGAAATGAAGGAGCATAAGCCAAGGACATCATACTCATTGTGGTCACTATTGGGGAACTGACCAGAAGACTGTAAGACTGACCACTCACTGTACGAGTACCATAAGCCAAGGACATCATACTCATTGGGGTCACTATTGGGGAACTGACCAGCACATACTCATTGGGGTCACTATTGGAGAACTGACCACAAGACTTTTCTTCTATACTATTTTAAATTGCAGCTGCATAGAAGGGAGAGTACAGTATTTTACCACAGACTAGTTACTGAATTTTCAAGGTCCAAACTATGTTACTCTTTGAACCTCTTCTCACAATTACACAACCTCAAATATTATGCTGCATCGGTTTTAACTGTTTATGGTTTGAACTGCTTGTACCTACAGTATCTAACAATCACAGAAATAAAACATCCCACACAAACCCCAATAAACCATGGTGTCATTCTGACCTGAGCCAAGAAGTCTGCCTCGTTGTCTCCATTAATCTGTAGCCCAGACACAGCATTGAAGAGCTCGTACACATCCATGGCGTCTGCCACACCGGCCTTGCCAAAGAACTACATCACAAAAAACAGGAGTCACCGTGAGTAAAACATGCACTTCAAACTGATAGAACCCAGCACTCCTTTAAAATGTTCCTGACAAATTCAAACATATGCTTCATGCAACAACATTAGGTTCCTACAGTATTACAAGTGAAACATGGTGTGAGGAGAGGACAAGTTTAGATTGAATGCCTTACAGTGGAGATATTCCTGCAGTCACGAAACAGGAACTCAAGTCCATGGGGATGTGTAGGCTCCACAGACTGGCTCACATCAATCATCCACACCTAAAAAACATGATACATTCAGATCAAACAGACAGGTAAACAGACAAACAGGCTAACTGGAGGTAAACACCCATTGTGTAAATAAATCTGAAGGTTTTGTACGTGAAACTGGGAAAAAGAAGTGAATGGTATAAAATGTGAGCGAAATGTGTGTGGGAACTAGGATAATAAAAATAATAATAAACTTTATTTGTACAGCACGTTTCATGCAAAACAATGCAGCTCAAAGTGCTTAACAGCAAAGAAATGACATGCACAGTGATCCATATTAAAACAAATATATATATATATATAGTGCAAAGTCGTAGCTAGTTAAAGGCTAAAGGTGAAGAGGTACGTTTTTAGTTTTCTTTTAAAAATGTTTAGCGAGCTGGCTTCCCTGATATCTAAAGGCAGTATGTTCCATAGCTTTGGGGCGTAATTGACAAAGGCTGCGTCCCCGATTTTCTCTTCAATAATTAGCAACAACAAGATGAAGGATAAGCAGCTGGCTAATAGCACTGACTCACCTTCCCATCATGCCATAGTATGTTGTATTCGCTCAGATCAGCATGGACAAGGTTGCACTCCTGATACAATTGTTGCATCATCTAAAAACATCAGAAAAACACAGAGGGACACGTATGTTAAAACAATACTGAAGAACACAAAGCACAAAGCTATTCTTGTAGTAATACAAAAAAAAAAAAAAAAATGTGAAACAGGATTTGTCTGAGTAGTTTTAAATGTGTCTATAGTGTTATATATACTACAGTAAAACTGTATGTGCCCTCTAACAGGCAACAACAACAAACAGCTGTTCCACTGTATTTGCCCATGGGACAGTTTCCTGCTAACCTAATTAAAGCTCTAAACTTAGGTACACAATTGTAATGTGAGCATGCCGTGTTACTAGAACAACTGTCTGCCACAAGCCACTCACGTCCAGTACTTGGTAGTAAGCCTGCTTCATGTCCTCACTGTTCAACATGGCATCCTTCAGCTTGGGAGCGGGCACGTGGTCATGACCAATGAAGGACAGCACCAGGATGTGCTTCTTCAGGATCACCACCTCTGGGCACAGGATGCCCGCCTTCTTCATTCTATGGGAAGCAACACATTTATGAACAATTAAGCCATCTTAATACTATGCTAGATGCTACTGGTTTCCATCTTATTACTATGCTAGATGCTACTGGCAAAGAAGGTAACTGTAATGAGGCTCAGTTTGGGATTTGAAGTTGAAGCATGATAAAAGAATGTCCCTCCCAAGAGGAGCTCTCAAATGACTAATGATTAAAATCACCACCTTTAAAATGTTTCAAAATCGGACGAGATGTTCCAATTGTTTCTATAAACCATTCAACAGCAATGCTATTTTCAACTGTACATATATATACAGACAGCAGATCAACGCACCTAGCCAGGTTGTGCATCTCCTTCTCTGCCCAAAGACGAATGACCTTGCGGGGGTTCAGCTTGCTGAAGCGGTCCTTGAAGCGGTAGTCATCCTTGATGTACTTGTCCCGGTTCTTGAACTCATTCAGTGTGGTCTTGAAGACCTTGAGCACGCATTCCTCTGGAACGGCTTTCTCCTCCATGCTGAGGGCAAACCATAACAAAACAAACACATTTTTTACATGAATCATTTCATGAATTTTAGTTATTAATGCTATTTTTCAGTGTTATAGAAGCTTTAAGGCTTGAACGAACATGCAAAAAGTTATTTAGCAGGGCGAGAGCTTTGATGATTATTTATTATGCCACCTGCATATTTCAGAATAATATATTGACGTTTATATATACAGTACTGTGCAAAAGTTTTAGGCAGGTGTGAAAAAATGCTCTAAACTAAGAATGCTTTCAAAAATGGAAGTGTTAACAGTTTATTTTCATCAATTGTTCATCAATTAACAAAATCCAGTGAATGAACAGAAGAGAAATCTAAATTAAATCAATATTTGGTGTGACCACCCTTTGACTTCAAAATAGCATCAATTCTTCCAGATACACTTGCACTAGTTTTTGAAGGAACTCGGCTGGTTCCAAACATCTTGGAGAACTAACCACAGATCTTCTGTCGATGTAGGCTTCCTCAAATCCTTCTGTCTCTTTATGTGATCCCAGACAGACTCGATGATGTTGAGATCAGGGCTCTGTGGGGGCCATACCATCACTTCCAGGACTTTCTGTTCTTCTTTACGCTGAAGATAGTTCTTAATGACATTGGCTGTATGTTTGGGGTTGTTGTCCTGCTGCAGAATACATTTGGTGCCAATCACACGACTCCCTGATGGTATTGCATGATGAATAAGTATCTGCCTGTATTTCTCAGCATTGAGGACACCATTAATCCTGACCAAATCTCCAACTCCACTTGCAGAAATGCAGCCCCAAACTTGCAAGGAACCTCCACCATGCTTCACTGTTGCCTGCAGACACTCATTATTGTACCGCTCTCCAGCCTTTCGGCGAACAAACTGCCTTCTTCTACAGCCAAATATTTCTAATTTTGACTCATCAGTCCAGAGCACCTGCTGCCATGTTTCTGTTCCCCAGTTTCTATGTTTTCGTGCTTAGTTGAGTCACTTGGCCTTCTTTCCATGTCGGGGTAGAGCTTTTTGGCTGCAACTCTTCCATGAAGACCACTTCTGGCCAGACTTCTCCGGACAGTAGATGTGTGTACCTGGGTACTACTGGTTTCTGCCAGTTCTGAGCTAATGACACTGCTTGACATCTTCCGATTTCGAAGGGAAATAAGCTTGATGTGTGTTTCATCAGCTGCATTAAGTTTCCTTGGCCGACCACTGTGTCTTCGATCCTCAACGTTGCCCGTTTCTTTGTGCTTCTTCAAAAGAGCTTGAACAGCACATCTGGAAACCCCTGTCTGCTTTGAAATCTTTGTCTGGGAGAGACCTTGCTGATGCAGTATAACTACATTGTGTCTTGTTGCTGTGCTCAGTCTTGCCATGTATGACCTTTGACATGAAACGGTCTTCCACAACCTCACCTTGGTAGTAGAGTTTGGCTGTTCCTCACCCAGTTTTAAGCCTCCTACACAGCTGTTTCGGTCTCAGTTACTGACTGCGTTTCAACCTACATGTGAAATTGATGATCATAAGCACCTGTTTGGTATAATTGGTTGATCCTACACCGCACTATAATCATATGAAATCCCTGTCTTTGTGCAAGTGTACCAATAAGAATTGATGCTAGTTTGAAGGCAAAGGGTAGTGACACCAAATATTGATTTGATTTAGATTTTTCTTTTGTTCACTCACTTTGTATTTTGTGAATTGATAAAAATAAACATTTATTGTTTATATTTTTCAAAGCATTCTTAGTTTACAGCATTTTTTCACACCTGGCTAAAACTTTTGCACAGCAGTGTGTGTGTGTGTGTGTGCGTGTGCGTGTGCGTGTGCGTGTGTGATATATATATATATATAGTGTGTGTGTGTGTGTGTGTGTGTGTGTGTGTGTGTGTGTGTGTGTGTGTGTGTGTGTGTGTGTATATATATATATATTTTATACGATGATCGTATCAGGGGAAACATTCTAAAAACATTCTCACCTGCCCCCATTGGCATGGAACACCACAGACTCCTTCCCTGTGCTGATGCAGCCATTAATGGTCTCCAGGATCCCAGCATTCACCATCTTGTACATCAGCAGCCTAGTCTTGGGGTCCACTGCTTGCTCCTGAAAAACAGAGCATTACGGATTGATTACAAACGTGGAATATGACATTACTTCATCTATGCAGATTGATATTTGTGTTAGTAAACTGGATGGAATACTAAGATCCTTATTTATAGGCAATGCTGACTAAAAATAAAGAGGTGAGGAAATACATGCAACACCCCAGCCACACACACACAAAACAACAACAACAACAACACTGAAGTAGCTGTGGCCTTAGCTGATATTTTACAACACAGTAAAGTCCCAGTTCTCTGGCGAATCAGCAGCAGGTACTCACAGCCGTGGAGTGCTCTTTCTTCTCATGCAGCCGGGCACTGCGGCGCTGCTCACTGTAGCAGTGCTGCTTCAGAGCATTGTACACCTGGTTGGAGAGCTTCAGGTCCATGCCCATCCCATCGCCCACCTGCACCTCTGGGGCAAACTAAAGAAAAGCGGACAAATATGAATATATACATATGCATACATACAGCATTCAAATATGAATATATACATATGCATACATACAGCATTCAACGAGAACAGCAAAGTCCTAACAGACAGGCAGCATATTGCACTTAATCTCATACATGAGCACCTGTATAACAAAGGAGCATTCAACACAGGCACACATTAGAGGACATTAAAAAACAGAGCAGAAATTCTCACGTTATCCATGCGTGCTGTGTTCTTCCTCCCACAAACCACCTCGTCGTGTTTAGTGGTGATGTTCTTGCCCTTGCCAGTGAAGCCCTTTTTGGGGGTGGTGGTTGGTTTATCTACAGGCAAGGACAATCAACAGATGGATAAATGCTTACCCTAACAAGCGTCAAAACTATTGAATACAGAAGATGAGGTAAGAGGAGGTGAGGGAGGTAAGTTTCGATTCAACTTTGCCATTGCACAGAATACAAGTACTGAGACAACGAAATACAGTTCAGCATCTAACCAGAAGTGCAAAAAAAGCAGAAAAGTGCAGAGTATGTGCATATGTATAGTGGTAATGTATAAATAAATAAGATATACACAGTATGAAATAAGAGATATGGAGTATGAACAGTATTGACAGTATAGCAGTAGTAAGACTATGAACATGAGCAGCAATAGCAGTAGGTAGTGCAGATGTGATATAAGTATATGGTAAGAGTTTATACCAGCTCGATAGGGGTCGTTTCGGGTGTCCTGCCAATCAACCTCCTCCTCAGAGCTGTTGCTGTCCTCATAGGGGTGAACCATGCGGTAGTTCTCAAAGGAGATGGACACTGTGGACACAGAAGAGGAAAAAAAATTACACACTTTGTGCTTACTTTCGGCGCATACTTTTTGATACCAACTCATTGTATGACTGAAGATCCATCAGTGACAGTTACCATTCAACAAAACATCTACGCTCACATGTTGGTGACGTGACAGAGGTTTGAGTTGTGACTAAGCTGCAATCATGCGCTTGGATTGTGGAACAAAAAATTTAGCACGTTCATGGGTTGTTTCATATATCTGGGCTGCCACTGTTTCAAAAACAGTGAAACGCTGTTTCCTGGCAGAAAGGTAGACTATCTATAATGCTATATCGGTATGTAGGAATGGAGGCCACCTTTGCTGTCTCCATTGAACTTCTTCTCCTCTCTGCGCAGCTGTGAGTCAAACTCCCTGTCAAACTCCATCTGCAGCATCTGGGCCAACATCAGGTCACTGTCTGTCTCTGCCTCTGGAGAGGTCACGAGTTCCACATCCGCCCTGATGAAACAACATATACTGAGAATATAGCAATCCTCTGACCTTTGATACTGATCATCAGCTTGATAGATTGACAGCTACAAAAATTAAATGAACACGGTCATCTTGAGTGTGTGTATGTGTGTGTCTGAGATTGGAATTAGTACCCGCTACATGTGAGTGAATTTGTGAAGTGGCGGGTGGATTTGATCAACTTACCTGCCATGGTGGCAGGTAAACAAAGGGGGCATTTAACAAACATAATTGGCGCGATTGAATCGTTCCGTGAAAAGGTCACCTGAATTGTCAGGCAGCCTACCAAAATAGTGTTGCTACTTACTACATGTCAGGTAAAAGTTAGCTATGTCTCCTCCTGCCTCTCGACCAATCAAAGCCGGAGGGAGCTTCCTTATTAATCATTCGATCATTCATTCATTCATTTACAAAGTTATAAGAAGTGGAGAAGGGTTCGACAGTGGGGTGTTACGTGACTGGCTAGCTAGTTTTCGCTAGTCAGTCAGTGTTCTGCTCCCACTGTCAGGTTATCAAGGACCATAATGCCTCCAAATACTACAAGGAGGTGATCTGCATCATAAAAGGAGTTGGCTCCAGAAAATGGAGAGAGGTGTGCGTGTGATCGTATTAGTTCTCTGATTTATGGAAAAGTTAGTTACACACAGAAGTGCGATTACAAAATGGTGGCTGGTGACAAATCCGAGTGGCTGATTTTAGAATCCACTTTGGCTGGTGGAAGAAAGCATTCATTTCCGAGATCTGAGTGTGTAAATACAGTGCCCACTTTTAATGTTCTCTAAGCCTATTAGTAAGGAATGAATAATGTTGTCAATATGGTAAAAATGGATTTAAAAAAAAAAAAAAAAAAATCTAAAATCTAGCCTGTAAACGTTTCTTCGTGCTGGGCAAGTTCCTCATTGGCTTCTGGTGGCTAAAATGGGACCATGAGAATTTGACCCTTACAAAACTGGTGGTGACTCACTCTGAACAAGTTGGGATGGCATTGCCTTCCTCATCCAGTTGCTTGGCCAGTTGTTCACTCATTACGTCAGCCAGGGAGCATGGGGTCTGAACTGGTTTCGCAGCCCCCCAAGGACTCTACATGACATAGGAGAAACGTGTGTCAACAGTAGCCTGTCTAATAGGAATCGCAAACGGAAGGGCTGCCTTGCAAAACACGGGATTAAAATGGTCACAAATATAACTTAACTAAGGTCAGGCGCTAAAGAAATCGCTTGCTTGCTAGCTAACTAACTACCTAATAGGCTAAATCTTACAATATTAAGGCTACTCGTAGCAAGATGACAAGCCAAGTGATGCGGTTAGCTAGCAAACTGACGGGACGGCCAGAGCCAGCCACAACAACAATAATAACGTTAAATGGCTGACAACTTGGATTTTAAACAAATCTAGCAAAATTGAACATTCAACGACTTATGCTGAAGAGAACTGTCTATGGCTAGTAGCCTAGTACCTAATTAGCCAAACAGCTTGAGGCAGGGTGAAGGCGAGTTAATAACTAACTTTACCTAACAAGCCTGATAGGATTCACATCTTGTTAGCTTGCAGGCTATGCTCACAGTCGAACAGTTAATGTTGGCTAGTATCTAAGCACCAGTTAGATGCTTACCTTTACTTCTTTGGAAGAGACTTCAACTTGATCCATATTTGCAGTGACAGGTTGTTTGAGGTACTTTCAGGTTATCAAGTTATAGAAAGTTCGACGTCTATTTGGCACACGGAAGCGTCAAGGCGTTTGCTGATAACGTTAATTAGCTTGTACTGCTAGCAAAAACAAGTGCTAAGGACTTTCGTTAGCTGAAAATAGGTAACGTTAGTTATAATACAGGGCAGAGTAGTTCCCTTAATAGGGCAAAAACGACAAATCAATCACGACACGTGATATAATATAAATATATGTCAACGTCACTGTTAAAAACAGTATAAACGATACTAAAATACCACCGATACGGTCGAGCGAGTAGCTAACTCCAGTGGCTGAAGTCGTAATAACGTGAAGAAAGGCGAGGACCGAAGGAGTCAATCTATGAGATTTTCGGTGACAAACTATGTTAGTACCGCCATCTACTGGTATGGAATGAGGGACTGATAGGAGTAGTATACACTGTATATACTACTACAGGATATACAGGGGACTGTATCTGTATACTCTCGATGGGAATGACCACTCTAACAACATACCATAAGAGCAGCACACATGACAGTCATGTCCAGGAGTTGTATCAGCAACTGCTCAATGTCGCTTACCACTTCATATTCTTCATCCTTTGAAATAGCTGCTTGTTTCACTATATCACCATTTGATGATATAGTCACTGGTTGTGCAGAAACATACAGCAGTACACTACTACTAAATGATGACTACACCTGCGAGGTAATATTTGGTGGTAGTTCCTTCTTCAGCATGATTGCTCAGGAGGAGATATAAATGGGTACAACCTGCTGCCTGTATAATTTTCAGGAAAAACACACGTATTGAGGGCCCACTACCCTACAGGTCCTCAACCCCTCTGCAATGAGCCATCAGCTCTGCCCCTGCCAAGGGCCTTTTTGGAAGATGGGTGTCCACAGATGGATGTCCTCACCCAGAAGCCCTTCTACAAACACACCCTTTTTGTCTCGACAGACTCGTTTCTATTTATGGTTCTCCGACGGTTGTGGGTATTGCAAAGCAATTAAAAAATAAAGATGGCGGACCAAACTCCGTAGATGGTCGTATTTGTACATAAAAGTTGTTTGTTTAAGTTTTTTTTGCTTAGATTTTTTTTTTAAGTTACCGAGAAATAGACACTGTGCAATATATAAAAAAACGTTATTGTAACTGAAAAATACGTCTGAGGGGATTTGCGAGGTGTCTGAGCCAGCTATCTAATGTTGTCATACTACTACCCACAAGGTAAACAGCGATGTATTGACGGATTGATGGAGACGGATAGTTACAAAATTTGGGAGGTGCACATCAGGCCACAGAGAGGTGCTCGGAGAGGGTTTGCAACGACGGAGAGGGCTCTCCGTGTCTCTGTGTCTGCAAAAACGGACGACCATAAATTGGGCTTTGGACAGACGCTGGATGAACTTGCCCTGCACCAGCTTCTGCGGGCAATCTTTGGGGTGTCATTAGGCAGAAGGGTGAAAGACACTGCAACAGCCTGGTGGTCAGTATAGCTTAGGGTGACCAGATTTCCCAGACCTAAAACTGGGACACTTTGCGCGCGACCGTAATGCTCGTGCACGCACACGCTTTTTATCCTGAACATGTGCCCAGGTCAGACATAGACATAGATTTTGCCAACAGCACACGTAGGCCTACTGTTCACAACATAATGTGGTATCTCAGTTATTATTCATGCATTTTCTATGTAGCCTACATATCTAAGACAAAATATTAAAAGACATTGAGTGAGTTTTGTGTGGGACCAACTTTATTTTTCAGAATTAAAGCATTCTTTTGGAAAATGTACCCACTGAACTTGTGAAAAAGTTTGTGAAAAGGTATTTTTCATTGCATGGCAATAAACAAACTATTTTGAACTGCTGCCACAGGCTTGAACTAAAGTTATGGTGACACTTTACAGTAAGGGTACATGAATTATGAATTATTATTGTGCTTTACTTCATTCCTTTATATCTTATGAATCATCAGGAATTGACATGAGTTCATAGCCTCTCATTCATGACCTCATGCATGAACAACACATCAACTAAAGCATTAGGTGGGTACATTATTAGGCACAAGTTGTGTTCAAATCAGAATTTGCGCAGTGATGACCACATTGTTTTGCATAAAAAGAAATAATCATGATCATACTTATTAAATCACAATTCATAATGATGTGCCGTACCTAATGCTTTAGTTGTGTTGTTCATTTATGAGGTCACGAATGACAAATGAACACGTCAATTCCTGATGATTCATGGGATATTAAGGAATGCAGTAATACATAAATCATTAATGACATAATGCATAATATTACATATACTACATCAATGAATTCATGCGTGAATTCATGATAATTGTATCCTGTACCCTTAGCGTGAAGTGTTACCAGTGTTATTCCAACAACACACACACCCTATTGGAAACATTCATTCCGTATATTTGTTAGAGGAGTGAATTTGCTGAAGTATCATTTTATTGGCTAACGTCCCCTCCTCAGCAGCCCGCTTGAGCTCACCACTTCCAGCGCTAACATTGCTAAAATAGGTGGCTATGCTGCTAGACCCTGCCTCACATGATGTTTTCACATGATCTTTCACATCTGCGCTACCACCATGGCTTACAGAAAATGAGGTTTTGCAGTGTGTGCAGAACGCTGCATAATCATCGCCCTGGACTAGCTATGGATATAGCCTGACCATTAAAACTAGACAGATAGAAGAGGCTTTTGCAACAATGTTTACAAATATACATTGTAACGCTGGCTGCACAGATTATGCAGACACAGACCACTACGATTGACTGACACACACACACATTGTTCAAATCAACTGCTGGACGCTTTATTAGTCCTTCTACATGGGTTTAGTTAATGATCGGGCTATAATAAGTAGGGATGGGTATCGTTTGGGTTTTTTCCAATACCGGTGCTAAACCGATACTTTTAAAACGATACCGGTGCCTGAACTGATACTTTTTTTTTTTAAGCACAAAGCGACGATTGACGACATTAAAGAAAGGCTTTTTTAGTTCCCAAGGCAATTTTTTTTCTTCAAATTGAACAATATATTAACTGTTTAAAGTATATTATAAATAAAAAAACATACAAAACACTTGGCTTCAAACTACAGCTTCAAACTTTTTAACTTCAAACTATGAACATTCTATTAACTGTAAACAACAGTTTATAGTATACTTATAAATATACTAAATAAATATAAATAAATACAAAAAACAGCTTCAAACTTCTTTTGCAAAAATAAGAGCATATTTGCCTTTGGAGTCAAAAATGTATTATTTTGTTTGCATTTATTTCATGAAATTTCACCATTTTATGAGTTGTTTACCTATCTTTTCTATCTTGTTTATAGTTAATCTTGGTACTTGAACACACTGAGTACGAGAAAATGTGTACTGCCCCTTTAAGAGACTACCGTAGGTTAGCTGTCATCTCCGTTTATTTTTCAGTCTTCGGTTGCTGATCTGCCTTTGACTCTTGCCTTCTCTCCCCTCTTTTCACGCAATTGTTTTGTTGCATTTGCTGCACGTCGTGATGTTTGAATCTTTTTGTGCGAAATACAGCCACACCTTTGACCGTTTACCTTTCGGTATTTTCTGTTAAAATTAAGCAATAAGCCCCAAGAGGCCGTGGTTTGCGCTGATTTTAGAACAGGTAAGGGGAGTTGTTAGGCACGACGCGACAATTACATTTAAGAAACAAAATAGTTTAACAAACTGTCATTCTTCCGCCACTACAAAGTATAGTTCCTAAATAAATCGTTGCCATGCAACAGCCAGATGGAACACTTGCGCTACCGACAAAAAAGGGGTGCTTATTTATTCACATTAACTTGTATATCGCCATTAATAGTGCAATTGTTGAAATAGTGCTCCTATATAGGGCTCCTCTTTGCTGGTGCAGCGACAGGGGTATATTGATGTTGACGCTTCAGTGTCCCAGATGAGGTTGCAAGGATGTTGCTCCACTCCTTCCTCTCGCTGTAATTTGGACGCCAGTACGATTTCAGTGACAACTCGCACCTATCTATGTCCCGTCACTGCCATAATCTCTCTCCCCTCTAGGCCAGGGACAGCTTTGTAACGTCTTTCTTTCTTTGAAATATTCCATGCGCAGTAATATGGAATGTTATCATAGAATGTTATGAGGACAACTTGAAAGGTTATGCTGTATTTTACAACGGCATGGAACGCGATTTAGCCAATCACAATCAAGGATTGGAACAATCAGTTTTAGAAGGTTGATGGCTAGTTCTGTTTGTGCTTGCTCTGTGAAATGCTGCCTGCTCTTCACCGTCATGTTGCTATGAAAACACCAATGAGCGTGAGCGACACAGGACAAAGTTTACATTGGGAGCTGGGGCAGTTTTACATGTGCCCCACGGAATCTGCCTAGCGACCGTGTTCAATTGGCGCAGGCACCGAAATGAAGCACCGAAATCTGCGTTGCATTTCGGTCCGGGTAGGTACCGGTTGTATTGGAACCGGTTCCATATTGGTACCGGTTCTTGGTACCCAACCCTTATAATAAGACCACATCGGCTATGTAATCGCTGACAACCGGGACAATTGCATAGTGGTTGGTGTAAACCGGGACATTTTAGTGTCCCGACAGGTTTTTGTCGGGACTCGGGACACGCAAAAATCGGGACTGTCCCGGTCAAACCGGGACGTCTGGTCACCCTAGTATAGCTTCTCCCCAAAACTGAACACCACCTCAGCACCATGGACCTGTATTTGCTTGCAAAAGACGACAGGTCACACTTCTGCAGTTGGACACAGCACAACAACTTGCAATTTGAGAAATCATCCTACAGTACTGTGTACATACAGTAGTAGGCTACTGTATAAAATCAGACGTCTCTTGATAAACTGCAGAGTATGCGCTGGCTTCCCCCTGCATTGTATGCCACTTATCCAGAGTTTACTCTGACCAAATAGACTCACTGAATCCTTCAAATGTCCTCTTTAAACGAAGACAAAGTATGAATGTGTGTCTTGTAGCACAAGACGCAGACTTTAAAAAAAATGTGTACATTTGTTACTACACCTTTAAGAAAGCACCGTTTCCTCAAACACGCAAACTCGTCTATTGGGTGAAATAGATGGCAACGTGTCATGCCCGTCATAGTAGAGGTTTTCTTGCACTTCAAAAACGTCGTTATCAGTTATCTCTGTGAGCATTACATGGATGAGATTCTCCACCATGATTGACTATTTCATCATTAAAACGAATGTTTCAGGAAGGCGTGTAACAGATGAATTTATCAAGATTCGCTCTTGGTTCAATATTCTGCTCGTTTTTTGTGGTGTCATATTTCATAAATAAGGTAACGTTACTAGAACTATCCATATAGTGTTAGCATTAGCTGAATTAATATATTAACACAGCTCTCGTTAACTTAATCTTGCTTAACTTAAATACTGTGTTTAACAAACAGTGACTTAGGCACTACTTATGTGAAGTCTGCTAGTTTTTGCCTGTTCTGTAAGCAATGTGACTGTTAGTTCAGTTACTTCAGGATTTCCTGTTTTGCTGTGCAGACGGTGTGAGGACTTCCTTGTTTCTTGTTCCTACTGTTAACGTTACACAGCTGTACAGCTAACGGTTAGGCTAGTTTGCTTAATTGCAAATCAACGGAAACAGTTTCCGTGGCATTCATTCCAGCCCTTATTAACATGCGCCGTTTTGTCTATGACTAGCTAACGTTGTTGCTTGTCTTGCAGTATGTCTTGTCTGTTTTGAAATTCACATATCCAACCTTATTTCAGGGGTGAGTAACTTTTAATGCTAACACTGTCATTCTGTATGTCGCCGACCTTCTCATCAGAACATCAACCGCTCTCCTCTGTTTCTCTTTGCATTGTGCGTGTGTCGGTTTAGGTGGCAGACCTTCATTGGCGCTCTTTTGCTCTTGGTTTCTGGAAAACTAGGATGGGTAGAAATCAGCAGTTTCCCCAGGTAACCCATCAAAGCATCATGACTTCCAGTTGTCAGAGTTTGTCTAGGATCTTGTCAGTGTGTACGGGACCATCATGTGGCCAGGGTGTATATTATGCCACCTGTGTTCTTGTACTCAAACAATTTCCTGTGTTAGAGCAGAACAGAATGTTTGCATGAATAAGGGAAACGTTTATGGCTATCTGTTGTCAGACATGGCATCAAACAGTAGGTCCTCCCTTTCCATAGGGCAGCAGCTTTGGCGTGGCTCCCTGGTTCAGTGCTATTTGTGGGGAACATCTATGCTGGCTCCAGAGCCCTCTCTCGCCTGGTAATAACATTTCTTTGCATTTACAGCAACACATCCCTAATGCATTGTTTAAACGTAATGTGATTCATTGATGTCTGTTTTAAATGCTGTGTTTCTATCTGTGTGCAGCCCATACCATTCTTCTTCACACTCCACAATGCCTCTGAAGTCATCTCATTCTTTTTTCTGAAAGTGAATCAGAGAGAGGTGTGTATAGTTGTGGATGTGAATGAATGAAGATGCATGTACATGTATGCAGTATATAAGTACTGTAGCGTACTCTAATGTCGGCATGCTGATGTCCTTTCACCTAAGACAACAGAGCTATGTGTATTTAATCACAAGACTTAAGATGAAGTAGCCATTTAAAGCAGTGTCAGAAAAAGTTGTTTCTGTATTTAAGCTACCTGCACTGGTTTGGCAAAAAAAAAAAAAAAAAAAAACAAGATGGCGGTATCATGAAAGATTATTCACACTTGTTTTTGTAACACATGTGTGCTTTCACTCTGCTTTCAAAAGCTTTGATTTGGCATTCAAATCACGCTCAATGAGTTGCTTGAAAAGCCATGCATTTATCAGTGGTACACAGTGCCGTTGCGTAATCTTATCTTCCTGCCAACAAGGCAGGCATAGATAAGACCGTCATAAGTGAAGCATCCCTAGCAGGATGTTTGCTCCAATCACTCCCCATAGATTATGCTACCTCAGAAAGCTGTTGCAGAGAGCAGGAGGAAGTGAAGGAAGAGTGAAAAGGGAGGAGCTTTTTCTGATATCCAGGATTTTATGACATGATTGACCTTGTAACATTCTTTACATCTGTGTCTCTGATTTTTATTCTTTTCATAGAGAATTTCTTGGATGAAAATTTTCAGGTATTTTCAGGTTTACTTGGTTTTCAATTTAAATTATCTGACCATTTAATCAGTAAACAAGGCGATTGTGTAGGACCTAAAACAACTAAAAGAGAGGATTTATTTTTTTGGTTGCCTATTTCTCATGTCTCAATCTTAGTGTTGTGTGGGACAATCACTGTTACCAAGCTGAATTGTTTGCTTTTCGTTCAGTGTAAGTCTGTTGCTTGCATCTGCGATCAACCTCCCCATCCATGATCCGCAGGTCAGTACAAATACAAATACACACACACACACACACACACACACACACACACACACAATCTTTTGGACTTCAGCCACTTTATAGCATGCTTGAACGTGTTTGTTTGTTGTGGCAGTATCCTGTGTATCCACAAGGTGGGGATAAACATCCTTCTGTAGCCTGTACTATACATGCGCATGCAAATTATGTTGGTAAAGCTAATTGCTAGGTGAAATGTGTTTCTTTTTCTTCTCAGTTTGATCCTGGTGGATATGTTTGGGCTTTTGTTCACATTTTCTGTGTTGGTAAGTCTCTTTCACATTGCAAATGAACTCATAAACAATTAGCATTCAGTTTGTGTGACAATGTGTTAATATATTGTGTTAATGGCAAACTTGGCTGCCTAAGTAAACACTTGCTTAATTTTTGGTGCCAGGGGCTTACCGAGTTTTCCGGAAGAAAACCAGCCACCTAAGGTACCTATTCAATTTCAACTCAGGGTTGTCTAAAGTGAGCCGACTGAATCTGTCTTAATGAAAATGGAGGGAAAATCCAAAAGCAACTTTTCTTATAGCTCTTTACTGGAACGTTGCTTCTCTTGTCATGAAACACGCTCTCTCTCAACTTCTCTGAAATGTCTAATAAGAAGTAATGCTGAATTTATATTTACATTTCAGTGACCTGGAACAGCAGTATATCAACTATGTGTTTAGGTAAGTGATTGTAGTTTAAGAATAACTTAAAAATAACCTAAAAGTGTAACCTGTCCCCCAGAAAAAAAATGGGCTGTTTTGTGTATTGCTGCCCATTCTTCTTTAAATGGGCTAGGTTGTTTTTAAGTGAGCACTGACTATTACAGTTTGATATTTTTAATTGATGTTCCCCAGTGTCCTGCTGTTATCCTTTGCTGCACATCCTACAGGTAATTCATCCATGATCCCACAAAGTGCTATTCCCCCATGTGTTGTAGAGTATTAATGTATAGGGATTCAATACATTAGTTGAATATTTTAGTTTATAACTTATTTAGTCTCCAGAAATGTACTACAGCATAAGAGTTCACAATGACAATACTGATCTGGAAAATATGTGTACGTTTCTTTTGTTAAACTGAAAATGGTGATGACTTTCAGGGGAGTTGAATACTTTTGCAAGCAACTGTACGGACCAGTATGTAAAAGCTAGAACTAGATTCATGCACTGCTTGATAAAGTTACATTAAGTATTTCTCATAGTATTTTGGCTTTAAACACCCACCAAAGCACTTTGATGCACTTCTAGGTGACCTTTTTGGTGCTTTGGACTTCCCCTTTCTTATGTCCTACGAGTTCCATAGTGGGTGCTGTGCAAGGTGAGTCAGCATTCCAGTTAGTGATTTTAGGTCTTTCCAGGTGCTTAAGCTTAATGTATGACTCTTCACCACACCATATAAAAAATGCCCCCACACTGTCAGTATTTAAAAGTGATTACTATTATTATTATTCATTATCCCCTGCCAATAGTGCCTTGCTGGGCTTCTTCCTCCTGCTGGCTACAGTTAAACTGAGGAGTGCCTTACCCCTGGAACACTGTGGAGCTTGGGTCTTCCTGGCCAAGGTATAGGTTATGTCCTTGACAGAAGGTATAGGTTATGTCCTTGACAGAAGGTATAGGTTATGTCCTTGACACAACAGTGTAGCGGCATGTTAGATATTCTGCAGTGAAGGAGACCTTATAGCAAGGGTGAGAAGATTTGAACATGGAGTGGAAGGCTGCAAAGATGCAGGTTAAGCATTTAGCAGACTGCAGTTGACATCCTCGCCATTTTCCCTTAGACCGATGATTTGCATTGCGAGTATTATATGTGTAAAATACTACTTCATATAAAAGATGCTCGTCTGACCATCTTTACAGAGTTCCTCATACAACTTGAAAATCAGTCATAGCTTAGCATGCTTACTTATTTTCCATATTGTCTGAACCCTACTTGAAATGCAGGTGCTGACAACGGGACTTTCTCCCCTCGTGTTTCAAATTGAGGTTAACCCCCAAACGCTCTGCTGGTGAGCTCACAACTCTTTTTATTTTATTTCCAAAGCCTAAATGGCCACTGAAAACACTGGTTTGGTCAAACCGTTATTGGTCATCTGTTTAGGATTTGAAAATGAAGGCAGAGTTGCGCCTTCATGAGTGACTAAATAAAAATAATGTGCATATTTTGAGGTGTCTGTGAATAATGCTTTGGATTAAAAAAAGATTTCAAAGATCAATGTAAGACAGGCACATAAAACGTCTGTGTGTCACCCTCTATACACCAATGCCTTCTCCCCAGCATCTTCTGCAGCCTTGTTGGAGAGGCCCTGTCAGTGTACTCTGAAAAGGCATGACTTCTGAAGTGCATCACCTAAACACCCGCTGCTCAACACCTGCTGCTGACAAGAAGATCCAAGCACCAAGCATCTCTTTTTCCCATCATTTTACAGATCAGTGGGGAGTCAAAGGCAGCGTTTTGAGACGTTTCTCTTATTTTTGGGGGGAAGAAGTTACAGAACACCTTTGCGTGCAACTTCTGCTCCGCAACTTATTTAAATGAATTCTAATTGTGCACTTCTCTAGTCCGATTCCATATCCATGAGCTTCAGTACATTTCAGAATTCACCTAGTCGCGGACGATAGGTGCTAAGTATTACGAGGATTATAACTGCTTATTGTCAATTTAATTTTCTCTAGTCTCTGTTTACCTAGTTTCATTAGTTTCTTACTATTTACTTAGGCATTATGATAGCCGTATGTGTAGCCCCACACTTATATGTAGCTCTTTTTCTCTCTGTGTATGAAAATATGCACATGTATACAGACAGAGTTAGTGCACCAAAGATTTGAATTGAGAGTAATCACACCATCAAACACAACCATCTATCACCGTGGGATATTTATGTTATATGAATGTTGTCTGAATTGACTGAAATGTATGTGTTTCACTATATGTGCCTTATAAATTATTGAATTTGGAAACACTTTATATGAGAAATGTGTATTCCTCCAGAGAACTGTACCAGCTTTTATAATGGAATAAATGGATGAAATGGAATTACTTTTCGTGGCATTGTAATGTATTACTGTCAGCCTATGCATTTGAGTATCAAGAGCCTAAAATTAGAAATGTAAAAAGAAAACTACTGTTCTTAAGTAAGCAAGTAAGTAAGACTTTATTTATATAGGACATTTCGTACAAGAGTTGCAGTTCAAAGTGCTTTACATAAAATCAATAAAAGCAAGCAGCCAGAGCAATACATGGAGTAAAAAATAATTATCAACATCGTATCAGAACCTTAAGGTCTTTAAACTGCTTGGAAGAGCTGTAGTCTGAAGGGACCAGCATAGGTCATAAGAATATGCCATAGTCAATAAGTCAATGATATTATACCTAGTTCTAATTGTTACTTTTATTTGGACTTAACTAGCATGTAAACAGTTCCAGGGTGAATATGCTTGATTTTGACCAGGGGAGTGAGGTGCGACATTGGTCTCACCTCCCCCCCCCCAGGTCGAGACAAAGAACCCTGCATGCATGGCCCATTTGAATAGACGGTAACACCCCTTAATGTCAGTGTATTTAACAGACTGTTCCCCAAGGAACAAGTCAGATATGCTGAGGTGAAGTTCTGTGAGGGAGGATGGATCTGAAAGTCTCTGTCTCACAAATGGTCGGCCGCCATTCTTCAAGAATAAACCTGAATCCTGACTGGTCAAACCTAAGACTGAATCTTCAATATATGGTATAAAACTAATTACCATCAATTGGAGGTCCTACCGAGATATTAATTCTTGGAATTTTGCTGAGATTTCAGTTCTGCTGTAAAGATCCCCTGTACCCCGGCTGACACAAACGCTTTGGTAAGTACACTTACCCAAATCTTGGGAAATATAGGAAGTAGAGTCCTGTCTAAAAACAGAAATCTTATTTTATTTTACTTTTATTTTTATTGTGATTGTCTTAGAAGTTGACACACACGGTGCTTGTCTTAGAAGTTGACACATCTAGTTTTTCGGGTATTGGTCCGAGGCAGTCTGAGCTGTGCTTGTGACATACTCTATTGTTCTACTTACCGCTCAGATAGATTTCCCAAGAGGATAAAAAAGGTTGTGATCATAAACGGGTGTTTGGAAAGGGATCTACAGCATTTTAATATTTTAATTTAGAAATTGTTCTAAGTTAATTTGTAAATTATTTACATTAGATTGTGGAGATTCAGTTCTTGGATTTGACCAGTCATGATTCAAGACATAAGATTCTTTTAAGTCCAGATTTCACAATGCTTTTGATAAAGTCAGATGTTAGACTGCTAAATGTTAAACTGTGTCTGTTCACACAATAGTTAGACAGCTCTCACGCATACCACTTAATTCACACTTTAGGCACAGCCGCCCTGTGACCCTGAATGGCCCATTACGCTGAAGTGATCAGACCCTAGCCTGGTAGCAGGAGTGGAGACTTTAAACATTTTTGTGTCTACACATTGATTTTCTTAACCCAAGTTAAAATCAGTGTATGAAGTGTTACAATTACGAATAATTGTAAGCATATATATATAACGGAACAAAGTCTTCATCCTTAGTGTATGGGTTTAAGGTACATGGAAAATAAGATGTTTTTTTTTTTTGTTTTTTTTTTTCCGGAAACCGTACGTGATCTTACAGCAGCAGACGACTGCTGTTAGATCAAAAGGGGGAGGTGTTGAGCTTCAGAGAGAATTGACCTTAATAAGATGATAACTGCAAAATGTGTTTTTTCTCAAAACAGGTTTAGCTGCTGAATTTCTGACTTCATCAAATGATCCAGGAGCAATTAATGAATTAAGGAATGCCTTAAATGGTTTGGCATTCAAGTGCCATTGGAATCTGGATAAAAATGGATTTTATGAGATACTTTTGTAACTAACTAACTAACTGTAACTCTGTAAACAGATTGATTCCTTTCTCTTAGGGATGGACACACCTGTCTCCTGAACAAGCGAATTAATGTGTGTGTATGCCTGTAGGCTGGCCAGCCGTCGTATGAATGAATGAATGAACTTACAGGACTGTTTAACCTACATTTGACCACTGACTTTGTCTTTAAGTGAAATTGTTTGAATTGAAGGAGATTTAAAAACGTTTTCTTTCTTTCAATCATTCCATTTCTTTCAAACATTCAACTTCTTTCAAAATCCCCACTCTCAGTTCTTTATTTGGTTAGTATGGGTCTGTGGTTTTTAAATGCCCAAACCTTGCAGATAACAGGATGATGTGATGTCTCTTGTGAGATTAAAGGAAACCTGCTTTTGTCTGAGATTAAGCTGTCTGCCGTCTTTCACACCCAATACCAAATGTCTATTGTCTGATGTGTTGAGTATGCTAACAGGCTTCCTGCCTCATGGAGGTGTTGGCCGGTATTATCTTTTTCTGAGACCTCGTTACAGACAGTTTTTAGGAATATGGAGAATAGCGATGACAAAAAAGGAAGCAGCTTCTCGCCAAGGTGTCGAAAGGGGGACCATTCCAGAAAATCAACAGATGAAGGAACAGCAGAATCGTTTGAACTTCAAACAAACGCCATGCAGCATCTGGCCAGGACGTCGAAATGAGGACAAACTCAGACCACAGCCATCAACCCAGATCAACACCTCTGGAATCCACAGGACCACGGCAACACCTGAACCGATGACCACCACTCCCCAAGAAGAGATGACGGGGACACCTCAAAGAAATGGCAATCTCCTGATATGCTAAGAGATGCATAGGTGGAATGACCCCATAAGGAGCAAAGACCACAGGAGGGGAACAACTGAGACAAGACAAGCGTCACAGACACACACACCAAGGTTATTATAGTTAACGAAAACTAACGAAAAAACGAAAACGAGGTGTGATTTTTTTTTTCGTTAACTGAAATAAAAATAAAAACGAGGCTTTATAAAAAAACGATAACTAACTGAAACTGTATTGTGTCTTTACAAAACTAACTAAAATAAAATAGAATTATAGAGACAATGTCCTTAGTTTTCGTCTTTGTCAATGTATTTCATAAATGTCAATTTATTTCATACGTAGCCTTTTAGTCTATCTTCCGCCGTACCACTTTAAGTACACGCCCCTCACCTGGTTTCATTGCGGCAAAAGTCGGGAGAAAGCGACAGTCTTAAGCCCGAATTATAGATCTGCGTCGGTGTCCGTCCGTTTTACGGATGGGCGGGGAAACAGATTCAGACGGATTCGGACGTACTGTTTTTGATTTATACTTCTCCGACGGCTGTGGGTGTTGAAAACAATTCACCGCCAGAACAGTAGGTGGAGCAGCGTTTTTTTTGGTCACAGACGAGCTACTACGCGACCTCTTTGAATGATAGAATTCGTCGATTGTTTATCTCCCTCCTCCCAGCCGTCACGTCATCAAGAGCAACAGGTGTAGTCACATGGGTCTTTGAGACACACTACATTACAATGGATGGTCTGTCTAACGCTATATATTCACTTGAAAAGGCAAACTTATCTCCATCATGGTAGGTATTATTTGTGTGAAAAATAGTAGCAATCTATAACAAAATGATATGCTTATCTTACATACACTATAGAAACTATTAAAAACGATTCAATGAAATGAATACTATCTCATTTTCTTTGGTATTTTTTGTCATATTCAGATTTGTAATGATGATTGCTGGGTAATATGTATGCTGTTGGACTTCCGGTTATGGAGAGGTGCTGAGAGGCCGCACGTTATCAACCCTCCTGCAGTAGTCAAATTAAATCCTTAAAATCTACTCACAAACCGTTTTGAAACTGCTGTAAGACTATCAGAATTAAGTTGGAAGATGCATAGAAGAAAGAAAAAGATGTCTCAAAACAAAACTGGCAACGAAGAACAAGAGTTGTCTGACCACGCCGATGAGGGGGATGTAGAGGAAGATGGCGAGTGTGTGGTAAAAGACGTTGACGCTTGCGTTAGCACTAGCCCTAGCAATGCAGATGTCATGAATGCCATAATGGGGATGGAGAAACGGGTCACAAATAAAATAGACGGTGTGTTCCAAGTAATTAAAGAAGTTACTGAAAGAATGAAAGTTGCAGAGGAGCGCATTTCAGGGGCAGAGGATGAAATGGTTCAGCTTCGGACCCTCACTAAAACTTTGCAAACTCAAGTTAAGGCGCTGACTGAGAGGGCTGACGATATGGAGAACCGAAGTCGGAGGAATAATTTAAGGCTTGTGGGACTGTCAGAGAATGAAGAAGGGCGAGATGCATGCAAGTTTTTGGAGAAATGGATTCCTTCAGTTCTAGGTATGAAAACTAGCACACCGCTAGCATTGGAGCGCGCACACAGAATTGGCCTACAGCCCCGGAACGTGAATAACAGTACACCTCCACCCAGAACTCTCATCATGAAGTTTCTTAACTACAAACAAAAAGAAGAGGTGCTAAGGGCGGCTAAAGTCAAGGGGACGTTCAAATACAAGGAGTACACCATTCGTTTATTTCCAGACGTCTCTGCCGAAACTCACAAGAGACAGAGAGCCTACGATGGAATACGACAGAAGCTACGTGAGAGGGGAATCGACAAACATAGGATCATCTTTCCATCGCGGCTGCTTCTGACACACCGGGAACAATCCATACTGTTCAACACGCCCGCTGAGGTGGAACACTTCGTCGAAGGATTGGATAATGAGAGAAATGAGAGAAGGTAGAGAAGGACAACTATGTGCATTTAAGTTCATGCCAAATATAGTCATGGTGTTTTTATTATTTAAATTTCCATAAAAAAGACCGAAGAGAAAGCTTAACGTTTTAAAGTATGTTATGCAACGGGCTGTTTTCTCCACCTGTGGGCAGTAGGCTAATATAAAATAGCTAACCTTGATTTGACCATGCTGCCTATAGGAATCTTTGGTGTGTGTTTGTGTGTGTTGTCATTAATGGCGGCGCAGTTTGAGGATTTAAGCTCGGACAAGGCCACACATTTTTTCTCTCTCTCTCTTTGAGGGAATCAGGTACTTATTGATACCAAGGTACTATTTTATTTTGCTAATTCTGTGCATTTCTCTCCTTTCTGAGAATTTATGTCAATATAATGTTGTATCGTCCAATAACTGTTACTTTTCGAAATGCCTTGATTTCATTACAGGCTTAGATAGCCTATCAGTCTAGATTCAAACTAAACGGCATGTTCAGCTAAGTTCATAACATGAGTAGAAGTAGACTAGCAATGTTAAGGGTTGTAATAAGATAACTGGCGAGAAGAAATAGGGTAGGCTCATCAGCTGTTAGTTCCTCACATACGTGTGGACCAAACTACCCCATATAAGAAGCGAACTTGAGGGGGGAGGGGGGGGGGGTCCACTAGGGACAGCCCTATAACAAGGGATTTAATGGGATTTGAATTTATGTTGAATGTATGTGTTATGTTTATTTTTGTGCTTTATGTTTATGGTTTTTGTTTATGCTTCTCAATGGTAAAGATAGATATGAATGGTGTGTGGCAGATGGTTATTACCCACAAGCAAGGATGTCTGAAACTGGAAAGGTAAAATGTCTTACTTGGAACTGTAGGGGAATGGGCAATCTTAAAAACATTAGGCAGGTAATGGACAGAATAAAACAATCACAGGCAAAAGTAGTTTTCTTACAGGAAACGCATATGATGACAGAAAATACAGTTAAGATAAAGAGGAGATGGCAGGGTCAGGTGTTCTCTGGCTGTTATGCCTCAAACGCAAGGGGTGTAATGATTCTTATTCATAAATCCATTCCTATACAGGTTGAGAAAATAACAAAGGACCCAGCGGGCAGATTTGTTATTGTCCAAGGTGTTCTTTTTTCAGAAAAAATCAATCTCATAAATGTATATGGCCCTAATGATGACAATCCTAATTTTTTCAATGACCTATTTCTCACAATTTCCTCTCTGTCAGGGCTATACATTATGGCAGGTGATATGAATTGCACTTTGGACCCAGTTAAGGATCGCTCAACAGGTTCTGATAGTAGCCATGTCAAAACTAGAAAAGTTATTCAACAATTCATGAAGGATTTAAATTTGTTGGATATTTGGAGGCACCTCAACCCCACCTCTACAGCTTACTCATGTTACTCTAGCACAGAGGTCTTCAACCGGGGGTCCGCGACCCCCAGGGGGTCCGCGGAGGTACTGCAGGGGGTCCGCCAAATTATTCCATCATCTGCATTTTTCCCTCTTCCAAAAATGAAAAACGTCCAATAGGCTACATAAACAGATCGTAACAATTGCTTTCTATTCGTTTATAAAATAATACATAGGCTACCCATGAATCTTCACGCGATCATTTCATCACTATGGCAATATACTGGTGTAGTATATGCACTTTTAGCTACATTTAGCTATCTGATGCCAAAACACGTTACCTGGCTGCCATAACCATAACATTTTAAAATGATAGATCGTTTTGTAATTTCTCGGAACAAAAGCTCCACGTCATACAGCACTGATGGCGGTTCAGATGACCTACCTTCAGAGGATGCCAACATGCCTTAATACCCAGAAGCGCAAACTGGAGAAAACGCGTAAATATTCAAATAATTATCTGAAGTTTGGCTTCACCTACAAAGAGACCGATGGTGACGAACTACCAGTGTGCGTGGTTTGCTCTTCCGTGCTATCAAACGAAAGTATGAAGCCATCAAAGCTGCAACGACACTTAGACTTAAGAGACAACACATGCTCACTTGAAAGAAACAAACATTTAATATTTCCAGGCCCGTTTAAAATATTTTGAGGGCCAGCAGACAATCAGCCAAAGTTGGCGAGCTAGCTTTAAAACCCTCTTATCAAGTTACATTACGTGTCGCTCAGACCAAAACGCCATACATAATTGCGGAAAGTTTAATACTGCCAGCAGCTAGTAATATGTGAAAAACAATGTTTTGGAAGGAAAAGCATCCCTTTGCCCGCCCTATTGATGAATTGGCAGCTGATGTGAGGGCACAACTAGTCGCAAAACTCCCGAAAGCAGATTATTTGGCACTACAATTAGATGAATCCACAGACGTGTCAAACGACCCTCAGCTTTTAGCGTTTGTGTGGTTGTCGACCAAAATGAGATGCAGGAGGAATTTATATTCTGTAAGTAGCTGCATGGACGTACAAAAAAGTTCAGAGATTTTCAAAGTGATCGACAATTTTTTCCTTGAACATGATATACCCTGGCCAAAATGTGTCGCGATGTGCACAGACGGTGCAAGAGCCATGTGTGACGCACTGAATGCTTCATACGGAGAATCTTGTTGCCAAAGACATGAGTGATGAATTGTCAAACGTCAGGCCTCTCACTAAGTATGAGATATTTCATACATACTTAAGCTTCTCAAGCTACTCAATTCTTTGTCCCTATCTGAATACAGAGAAAAAAATGTCAATAATAAACAGAATAAATTGAAACAAGTTGTGTGTTACAAATTATGTATAATTATGTTCAAACATGTGTAGGGGAGTGTGTTTGTGTGTGTGTGTGTGTGTGTGTGTGTGACTGACACTTAGTTCCAGATAAAATATATAAATATCAGGCCTAAATTTGGGGCGGCAGGGGTGGGGGTCCCTGCTCAGTGTCTCTCTCAGCCAAGGGGTCCTTGGGCTGAAAAAGGTTGAAGACCCCTGCTCTAGCACATATCGAACACACTCACGTATTGACTATTTTTTAATATCGGCAGAACTTCTTACCAAGATAGCAGATTGTCAATATCATGCTATAGTTATCTCTGACCATGCTGCAGTATCATTGGTATACACCAATGACAAAATAGCTAATGTTCCTCCTAAATGGCGCCTGCAAGTAGGATGGCTTCAAGACCCGTCATTCATAGAATTCTTAGGTAATCAAAGAGATGTACTTTGAGACTAATAGATCTGAAACCTCAGCATGCATAAGATGGGAGGCTTTCAAAGCTTTCATTAGAGGTCAGATTATGGGATTTTGTAGTTCAAAGTCCAAACAATCTAGACTAGAAATGAAACAATTAGATGAGCAGATTAACCAATTACAAAAGGATATATATCAGGAAAATACAGTTAATGTGGATGACCATAATAAATTAGTGCTACTTAGGGCACGCTATAATGAAGTGTCAGCCAGTAGAGCAGCTGCAAAAGTATTACAATTAAAACAGAACTTTTATGAACATGGAGACAAAGCAGGAAGACTACTTGCATGGCAGATCAAACAAAGACAAACTGAGCGAACCATTACCGTAATTGAAGGCCCATTAGGAAATATTGTTGATCCAATTAAGATTAATGAAGCATTTAGAGATTATTATGAAAAGCTGTACAGTTCAGAGTGCCCTCCGAATCAGAAGCTCCAGTCACAGTTCTTAGACAATCTTAATATACCTAAGCTCTCAGAGGAAGATCAGATTGATCTAGAAAAAGAGCTAACAATACAAGAATTATCAGCAGCGATTGATGCAATGACGGCAGGGAAAACTTCGGGGCCAGATGGCCTTCCTATAGACATCTATAAGAAATTCAAAGATAAATTGCTATCCCCCCTTCTAGATATGTTGTTGGAAGCGTTCCAAGAGGGTCTCCTCCCTGAATCAATGAGAGGAGCCTTAATCACTCTACTACCAAAACCAGGGAAAACTAATACAAGATGTGAAAACATGCGTCCAATAAGCCTCCTTAACTCAGATACTAAAATATTGTGTAAAGTTATTGCAAGGAGATTGGAAACTCTTTTACCTAATCTAATAGGAGAGGACCAAAATGGATTCATCCAGCGCAGACAGGGATTCCATAATGTGAGAAGGCTTCTCAACATCCTTCATAACCAAGAGGGCCAACCGGACACTGCCATCCTGTCACTAGATGCAGAGAAGGCCTTTGATAGAGTGGAGTGGCCCTATCTATTTGACCTCCTGACAAGATTTGGGTTTGGGGAACGATTCTGCAAGTGGATTAAGATTCTTTGTAATAAGTTAGTAGCTGAGGTTCTGACAAATAATATGGTGTCCAAGTCTTTCAACATCTCCAGGGGATGTCAGCAGGGTTCACCTCTCTCTCCCCTCCTCTTTGCAATCTCCATAGAACCCTTTGCAATAGCAGTTAGAGAACATATGGGCATAACTGGTATTACTGTTGGTCAAATAGAACATAAAATTGCCTTGTTTGCAGACGATGTCCTTCTTTTTTTAAAACATCTTAGTAACTCTTTTCCTGCCCTGTTAGAGACCATTAGTAGATTTGGGAAGATATCTGGGTTCAAGATCAATAATTCAAAAAGCATGCTAATGTTGCTAAATGAGAGGGATGGACAACAGCCCAACTATGGTACTACCATGTTTCATCCAACTGATAGCTTTACATATTTGGGCATAAAAATAGTTTCAAAACTCAAGAATATTGTTTCTGCAAACTATGACCCCCTCTTTGAGGGTATTTCTAACTCTATTGAAAGATGGTCATCTTTACCCATATCCCTGATTGTACGCATAAATATTTTGAAAATGAATGTTTTGCCTAAACTTCTATATCTATTTCAGAATATTCCCCTGCCACCTCCAAAACACTTTTTCCTAACAGTTAATAAGTTGTTCACTAATTTCATTTGGAATAACAGACGTCCTAGACTCCGCCTTTCACTTCTATATTTGCCATATGATAGAGGAGGACTTCAGTGTCCTAATTTACAGTGGTACTATTGGGCTACTCAACTTAGAACCATTATGTTCTATTTTTCTTCTCAAAGTACCCCGTCTTGGGTTGACATGGAATCTTCTACAATCTCCTCTGACCTGTCCTTAAGCCTATACCTTTATTCATCTGAACTCAAAAACCTTAGGAAAAACACCTTTAACCCAATAGTACTGAATATGATAAATGTTTGGTATGAAGTCAAGAAATACTTACGAATTCCTAATAACTTGTCTTGTTTTAGCCCCATTTGGGGCAATGCAAGTTTTAAACCAGGGTGGCTTGATGCAGGGTTTAAGGTTTGGGCAGACAAAGGGATAAAGATAGTTGCAGATTTATACTCGTCCAAACAGCTCATGTCCTTTGAAGAAATAGCTCATTCTTTTGAAATTCCTGGAAAACACTTCTTTAAATACTTACAAATAAGAAATTTCATCTCTACCTCCCAACAGAACTCTTTAATGAAACCCCCTCTATCTATTTTAGAGAGGGAAATGATAAAAGATTGCTATAACAGAGGTTTAATTTCATCACTTTATGACATTATAATTTCAGGATCACAAGAATCCTCACATCATACACTAGAAGCTTGGAGTAAGGACTTAAATGAGGATATAAATGTGAATGATTGGATGGAGGCATGTAAGGAGGCCCAAACCCAAACAGTAAATGTAAGACTGAAATTACAACAATATAAATGGTTAATGCGTACTTATGTCACTCCAGCTACATTACACAAATACAACGAAAACATCCCTGACACTTGTGTGAAATGTAACAAATTTAAAGGCACTTTGTACCACTGTATTTGGGAATGTGAACACATAATGAAATTCTGGAAAGAGGTTAACGATAAGATAAATACAATTTTAAATATTAGTTTCCCATTATCTGCTAAATCATTCCTCTTACACATGTATCCTCGTCACATTTCACTAAGAAGTAGAGATTATTCTTTCATAGACATGAGTTTGTTACAAGCAAAACGTTTAATTGCCCTACACTGGAAAAACATTAAAGCACCTAGGGTAGGTAGTTGGGTGAAAGAAATGGCTATAAACATGTCTATGGAAAAAATTACTTATATTGTTAGAGGTAAATACGGGAAATTTGAGGAAATATGGAATCCATTCTTTTCTTTCCTTGAGCATGGTGGAGTTGACGGGATGTCACTTAATGGAATAGGTGTGTGAAAACTAGTGGAATCTTGCGAGAAGCTTATGTGTGTATTATTATTTAATTTTTTCTTCTTTTATTTTCTTATTTTTTGTTAAATCGTTTGTCTTTGTCTTTTTATCATTAATATGTAATATGTGTGTCATGTTGGTACATGCTTGTACCTCAACTGTCTAAAAGTTAACAATGTGTTTAAAATCAATAAAGATATTTGGGAAAAATATGTATGCTGTTGTCCAATGTCAAGTCTCTATTTGATCATGTGACGAGACGATATGATAGTTTAGGCGCAACATCTGAACGTCAAGACCAACAAGCTGACTGGGCAAATAAATATCTGTGACAACGTGATTACAGGAGGCAAACTGGTATCAGGGAAGAAGTTAAAAATAAACTGTCATCTGGAGAGTTTAAAAGAATACAAAACGAGGGGGAATCTACTGTATGGAGATATTTCTGCTTAGTAGTCAACGCGGATTGATTAAACCTGGATGGTTGGGGGAGAGAGATGAACGTCAAAACCGACAAACTGGGCCAGAGGCAAAAGCACCTGCAAGCTGAAAACAATGGCTTTCAAACATAAGCGTGATAAGGCATTGAACATTCCATATTTAAATATCTTAATAAGTAGTCAAGTCAACGTGTCTGCCTCACGTGATGGAGAAGTTCGTTTTTGAGAGTAAAATAAATCACATTTAGGATAATAGCCTTCTTGTGTGCGGGGATTTTTTTTATGTCCTAGCTGTGACAACGCGATTACAGGAGGCAAACTGGTATCAGGGAATAAGTTAAAAAATAAACTGTCATCTGGAGAGTTTAAAACAATACAAAACAAGGGGGAATCTACTGTATGGAGATATTTCTGCTTAGTAGTCAAGGCATTGAACATTCCATATTTAAATATCTTAATAAGTAGTCAAGTAAACGTGTTTGCTTCACATGCTTCTCCCCTGTACAAAAGCGTCGGCTAAATGACTAAATGTAAATGGATTAAACCTCGATTGTTGGACTATGTAGATCGTTTTATAACGAACTTTGTGCACTTAAAGTTTTAAAAAAAAGAAACTGTCATCTGGAGAGTTTAAAACGACACTCGAGGGGAAATTTACTGTAGGCCTATGGAGATATTTCTGTCGGATGGCATCATATTCTATGCGGATTCTAATGAGGCTGTTTGATATGTCCAATGTAAGAAGTGTGAAGCTTTAATGAAATATGATTGATGCCATCCTCTTTCTCCACAACATGGATTAAACATCGATGGTTGGACTATGTAGATACCTTTATAAGGAATGTGTCCGTGTACTTACATTTTTCAAGAAAAAAGATAATCTTCAATGGTAAGACTTGTTTTATTCGCGCCTCTTCTGGTGTAGCATATAACGTGAGTTTTATTTAGGCATATCAGATGCATAGCGTGTGTAATGTGTAGGCCATTTCATTCCGTTCTTGCAATGTGAATAATTCATTTCAATATGCTTATATCCCTTTTGTGAGCGCTTGTGCGTTTAACGGGGCTTGTTTGTGTGAGCCAGTGCATTTATCATTCATCTGTTGATGCTCGAGTTTAATAAAGGCAGGCTATTCTTAAGAAACGTATGTAAATGTGTCAGTAGTATGAACAGTTGAGACATTGACTCATTGGGGTTCGGACTAAATATTTTACTTGCTGTCGGGCTGGGGTAGGGCTGGGACAAGTCAGCGCGATAAGGCATTGAACATTCCATATTTAACTTGCCGGCATAGTCGCCCCATAATGCCGTGCGGCGGGCACATACTTTTCTCGATGTGATGCAGCGCCCAACGATGTTATTTAACAATGTTCCTTACTGTTCTAATTGCATGTCGTTGTTCTGTGTTGGGACGGAGTTTATACAGGTGTGTGACGGTAGCACAGTCTGTTCGTGATAACTTTTTGACATTGTATTGTGTTTAGTGTTTAACTAAAAGCCATAAAAAATATTCCACACTTCCGTGATTTGTAGTAAAGTCAACGTGGATTCTATGGATTAAATTCATTTATTGACACATCTTTTCAGGACGGCCACAGCGCTTTAAAACGACGTGTTTATAAGTTACATTATTCAAAGATGGAAGATAAAAGGCGAGATAATCGCCAGGTGTAATAAGCCTACTTTCTCATTATGTGTGTGTGTTAGGGTTTGTAATGCAATGGTGTTGGCTGCAAGTTAACTCCACTTCACGTTAATGTTAGCTTTTGTATATGAGCATTCATTTCAACTGTTCCATCATCTGAAATATCACGGTGTCGAAAAACAAACCTTTGATCTAAACAGAATATTCAGTATGGAATGGGAATATTTCAGAGCAGTAGGGCTATCTTTTATCGCGTTTGACAAATATGCTCCGATTGCTGTGATGTCTCCTGTGAGAATGGGATAGTATTCTCTCCTATGAATTTGCGGTCATTTGAGCGTCCTTATAAGTGTTTCAGAAATATCTTCAGACCTCTTCTGTTATGTTTGTTCATAATCAACTAGAAGAAGCTTGTGAGACGGTCTACAGGCTATTCATAAAAAACATACGTAAATGTGTCATTAGTATGAACAGTTGAGACATTGACTATGTCTGGTTGGATTCCGACAATATATTTGAATGGCTGTCTGGCTCGGGCACTACTCTGTCGGACGCAGGCCGGGCTCGGACAGAAATATTCGGCTGATCCACACTCTATAACAGAATAGGAACAGATAGGGAATGAAACAGGAAATGTGAGATTCCGGAAATGATGTCGTTAGGAAATGATTTCGTTAGCGGACCCATCACAGCCAAGGGGGTATCCGTCGCTATCCGTTCGTATCCGAAAAAGTTACAAAAATCGAGAGGTGCACGTCCGTCCAGCTCTCCGAAGGGCTCGGATGGGCGTTCCACCACGGGGAAGGGTGTTGCCAAGGCGTGGCTATGTGTCCGTCTCCGTCCAAATGGATAACTATAAATCTAGCATTATTTGGGATTACCTGGAACAGTAACGTGCGGTGAGGTTCGTGAGTGGTGAGGCACTGACTCTTTCAGAGTCAGATTTACAAATATATAAACCCAATACAGTAGCTTAAATCACCATTCAATTGGCAGCTTGCACATTGACTACTGGTTGTTTTTCATATCAGCATTCTTCACACACACATAGGTAAGGTAGATACATACAGTTGGCAGCTGCTAGCTTGTGATGAACTCGTGTTAATCAGTGTGATTATGCACTCGTGAATATGAACTCTTAAGAAGTTGCACAGGCCCCCTGAGGGTCTCCGCTGTACGTCCAAAATCAAATCTATTCTTGAGGTTCAAAATATTTACAAAGCAATTTGGCTTTGGATGTGAGAAGTCGATCGAGTTATCTTCTGTCCCGTGGTTTGAAGCAAACCTTTTAGCTACGGCATTGGTCTCCCATTATTGATCAATTCACGTTTTGATTGAAAGTCCAGTTATGAGAAATGTTTTAGCTTAGCTATAGAATCTTCTATTTTCGTAGTCAAGGTAAAATATAAGAGAGTAACGGCAGAACAAGCATTAACCCGACCGGTGGCCTCTCGCATGCTCCCTTCATTGAAGCTGTTTGCCTCCTCTCCGTGCTTTTTCACTGCGGCTTTACGTCAGATCAGCAAAACTAAATAGGTTCTACGCATGCGCTTAACCCAGTTTGTGAGGGATTGCGCAATCTGAGATGAGGCACAGCTCGTCGCTGCCTCACCGTCTCCTGTCTGTTTGAGCAGGACATGCGCAAATTCTGACTGACACACGTCTGACACATATCTTTCATAGTTGTCTTTTGTGGATGGCTGTTCATCTGTCCTAAGTGAATACCCCCCCCCCCCCCTTGGTCTGTTGCATTCCGCAGTAAAGACTAAAACTAATACTGAAACTAATAAAAACTAAACTCAAACTAAGCATTTTCAAAAAATAGAAACTAAACTAAACTAGCAAACCCGCTTTGAAAACTAATTAAAACTAAACTGAAATTGAAAACAAAAAGTCAAAACGAAATAAAAATAAAAACTAGTGAAAAATGCAAAACTATAATAACCTTGACACACACACACACTAACACGCACAAACACACACACACGTCCTACCCCCTCCCAAGGAAAGTCAACCCTTGCTTTTAAACAAAGGCAAGACACAATACACAGAGTGTCAAGACACACACACCTTCAACCATCATAGACGATCAACTCCAAGGGACCACGGAAAAATCGGAAACGATTACCATCACCATCAAAGACACACACATTCTGGAGTCACACACACGAACACACACACACAGAGACACACACTTAACCGTATTACCGTCAACCCACATTACAATAAAGTAATGCTCCATGTCATGTACCCCTCAGTAACCAGAAAGGAAATATTTTAAAATGTTGTGACACTATAATGTATCTCCCATAATCCGTTATCTTCTGTACTATTGTTTAATCCTAACCTTTCATTTTAGCTTAGTTTACCTTAGAGTTAACATGTGTAATTAAGTTTGTTCTGTGTTCTCACCGCTTGTAAACTGCATTTTCCGAATGGGTACCATGTACATATATGTATTACTTCTGTTATATTTCTCTGCTCTCACGGCTAAAATAGGATGGTTATGTTGATATAACATCGGGAAGGAATTTGTCCCTAAATCATCACAATTGGCGAAAAAGCGTGGGGCACTCTGTAACATGGGTTTCGCCTTCCCTTGTGAGAGAATGCCACATTTATGAGACAGAGACTGAACAAAGCCACTCACTCAAGAAAAAGAAAATAGTTAAATGATCTGATGTTTAAGACATACAGTCTTAAAAAGGGGGAATGAAGGGACCAGCATAGGTCATAAGAATATGCCATAGTCAATAAGTCAATGATATTATACCTAGTTCTAATTGTTACTTTTATTTGGACTTAACTAGCATGTAAACAGTTCCAGGGTGAATATACTTGATTTTGACCAGGGGAGTGAGGTGCGTCATTGGTCTCACCTCCCCCCCCCAGGTCGAGACAAAGAACCCTGCATGCATGGCCCATTTGAATAGACGGTAACACCCCTTAATGTCAGTGTATTTAACAGACTGTTCCCCAAGGAACAAGTCAGATATGCTGAGGTGAAGTTCTGTGAGGGAGGATGGATCTGAAAGTCTCTGTCTCACAAATGGTCGGCCGCCATTCTTCAAGAATAAACCTGAATCCTGACTGGTCAAACCTAAGACTGAATCTTCAATATATGGTATAAAACTAATTACCATCAAGTCTAGGTCAGTAATGATGGAAAAATATACAAGACCTAGAGCACAACATGAAAAACTTAACAGGTGTTCACCATGTTAGACTGTCAACTCTTGTTACGTCCAGTGTTGATTTGAAGGTACATTACGAAGTAAAGTAAGGCCGTTTCAGTGTAAATAATTGTTGCCCAATTTGTTATTTTAGTTGCTATAGTTTTAGCTATGAGGTAAACTACAGGCAACCTGGCACTATTGAACACTGATGCCGTCCTCAGTCGCTGCTGTCATTTTGTTGAAAAATAATTCACGGACTCATCTCATTTTCTGCCCCCCATTAGATGATTTATCTTAGATTGGGCTGAATATATATTGAAAGATACAGTGCAGGTTAAAAAAAATATTGTAAGATACACCTTTATAATAAGTATTCAAAAAGTATCCATTCTATTCATTCTGATTGATTAAAAACAGACGAAGGTCAAAGCTTAATAACGCATATTTGTTGTTGCCTCAGCTGTTTGTATAACCGAGTGGTTCCCAAAGTTCGAGAAACCTTAACAACTAGGCCTACAGGTCAAATTCTGTGTCACGGTGCTCGTACAACATAGTAGTGTAATACAAACCACTTATAGAGCCTTATATGGTCAGTGCCTACCGTTTAGCCGATTTGCCAGAAGGGGATACCCTAGCTAGCTTAACAATGGACATGCGCCTAACATCAACGTTCTATGCTCACCCAGTGAGAAGTTAAAAATGTTTAAATGTTTTAAACACAGTTCTTATCAAATAATGTAAGGACGGATAACATGTTTTAGTTAACTGATTGATTAAATTAAAATTCCTGTAGACTTAATTGATCATAATGTCGGGGGCTAAGAAATATCCTGGTCACAAATGAAACACTAACTCTGTGACATTCACTGTAGATTATCTGAACTGCATCCTGGGAGGTGTCTCGTTTGTTTATTGATTTTTATTGAATGACCGCTAGACGGTGCGTATTAATTTAATTATTAATTTATTGTTCATTTTATAATTAGCGTGCATTCTGAAGTGTTTCATGCCGGTGAGGTAATGACGTGACACAAGGCAATTGTGCCGTCATGTTCTATGACGACGACAGCGTTTCACAAAGTCTATAAAAGTGTGGTTATTGTTTGTTTGTCATTTACTTTACCAAAATGGATCATCTGAGTGAGAGTGTGAGATCTGCGATGAGTCAGACAATAAGGGTGCAATTGGAAGCAGTTTTCAATGACATTGCAGCAGAAAATGAGCAGAATGAACAGACAAAGAGAGCAACTATGCAGTCCCTCCTGCAGGACATAGTAGAGATGGAGGCTGTATTGAATGCCGAACGGGAGGAATGGGGAAAAAAGAAAAAAACACTACTGAAAGGAATAGAAGTAGCAAGAAGGGACAAACAATTGAAATGCCAGCTTGAGAAAGACCTGAACTTCTTTTGCATCAATAACGAGAAGGAAGAGTTGGAGCAGGAGAAAGAAAAATGAATTCGAGAACAATACGCTTCAGGAACTCCTGGAAAAGCAGGACGATGACCATGATGATGCCATGGCTGAAAGGCTGAAAGAGCAAATGAATAAAGACTTGGAGAACTTTGAAAGGATGACGACTGAGAGGGTAGACTTGGTGTTATCAGGAGTCCTGGTTGTTGCCCCTCTGAAACATAAACTACTGACAGAGCTGAAGGTGCAGGCAGAAAAAGAGGTAAATAAATAATTTGTTTTGCCGTTTGAGGTAAAATAAACAAACATTTACACCATCTCTTCCCAGACATTCAGTCCCACTAGATGCTGCCTTCTCGTTCCCCACTTAATTGCTTCCATCTGTACGTGTTCTGTGTTTGTGTCCTTCAGGTGTCTTCTCTTCAGGCGGTCTGTGACACAGAGGTGATACTAAACCCAATCGCAGCCCTGATAGAGCAAGAGATTGAACAAAGTATGAAAGAACTTCGCACCAAAATGTATACGAAGGAGGAGAAACTAAGGGATACACAATTGACGGAGAGATGGAAACTGGACAAAAAGATGAGCAAACAACTGGAGAAAATCCAGGCAAAGGAGAGAAAGCTGGAAAAGGAAAGAGAGAAGAAAGCAAATAAAGAGGAATTAGCCAGAGAAAAGAAGGAGCGCAAAGCCATGCAACCAGTGCCAGAGAGCAGAAGAACATGGTTCAATTTCTATGGAATCATTTTCTGAAGGAAATATGAATTCCTCCTGAGTAGCCTAAAGAAAACGATCCTTGTGTTTGATGAGGATTAAATGGGGGAGACTGAAAGGGATTGAGAAACATACTGAAAACACTCCACTTCAATAAATAATAAGGAAGTGGAAGCATTGACTTTTAATCTCAGTCTCAATAACTTGACGGCAATAAATGTAATTTTTATTCCCTCCACTACCAAGCCAATTGTTGTTTGTTATTTAAGTTATTTTGAAGTGTCTAACTTGGGTGAAGGATAGAAGAAGGTAGTTTATTGTATAACATTTAAACTACAAGGCCATCTCCAGTGTTCAGTCCATAGAGTGGCGGGTGGTCTGTAGTTGTTTCTGATGCCATCCAGTCTCTAAAGTCAAGCACCCCTGCCTATGTAGTGGTTGGTAGTGTGATGTTCCTTCCTGGGTCAGGTGGTCTGCAGCAGGCGTCTGCAGTGTGGCAGCAGCTCATGGTCGGGCAGGTGCAGGTTAAATTCCAGCGCCACCAGCACAGGAAACTCAAATGCCAGCAACTCCCTCCTGCTCAGCCTCAAACGCTCCTCTAGCCTCTAGGGCACATACAGTATGAGGGATACTCAGCATTATAAACACACACACACACACAAACACACACACACACACACACACACACAAAGTCATACACACATACAAAACATACACATTCCGATTACTTTAAATCTTGATGAGTAAGAAATCAGAGAGGTTGCGAAGACTGTGTCTTCTACCATGCTCTTGAATGTTCTACCATGCTCTTGAAAGGAACCTCCTGATCAGAAATGCCTGAAGTGCGTGCTGAATTTGACCATCCAAATTGACAGCCCTTTTAATGGTTTGAATGTTTTATGTAATTACCTACAGATTTGCATTACACCCACACAAACATAACTGTTCATTATAATTATTCAATTCCCATGGCTCTTGACAAGGACTCTTCCTTCTACTGCTCAATTAAATCCACTATCACTACTGCCATCACAGTTGGTGCAATTCTTTGGGATTTGTCATTAGGGATTTTTATGGGATCTCTACAACAGGGGTTCTCAAACTTTTTGGGGCCAGGGACCCCTCAAAGGGTAGAACATTTTTCGAGGACCCCCTCATAATCGCATCCCAAATTAAACCATATAGGCTTATAGCTATTTGTGATGTTTTATGCTTTTGGACTCTTTTACTCTAAAATCATATAGTACTAATATTACAAGAGTTTTAGATTGTATTACCATTGTATTACAATTGGCATTACTTGACAGTATGTAGGATATATTTGTAAATATTTTTTTGGAAAATGTGCTGAGAAGCTAAATAATGTTTACCTTACATAAAAACCAAATATTGATGGAATACATTTTTTTATCAAAGCAGATTGTAGGGTTTTCCAATACAACTCAGATTGTAGGGTTTTCCAACGGAGATGATTCTGAAGATTTATTTTTAACAAAGACATTAACAAACATGAAATATTCACCTAATGTTATCAAAAACTGGTATCCCAGACTGACACTCCGTACAAATCTCTGTACAAAAAATATGATAAACTCTTTTCAGTGGTGGTGTTGTGTGTGTGTGTGTGTGTCATCAATGAGAAGGGTGTTCCTGTCTCTCAGCACATAGTTTGTCCAGTGCAGTTTATTTACCCGGTCTTGTTGTCACTGAACGATGGCAACCTTTGGAAACCAGAAATCTGCAGTTGTTTTATGGCTGATGTGATGGGCACTTGTCTGTATTAGCGTTGTCACGAACACTTAACAAATGGCATTTATATTAGTATTAGCCTCCAGCAAGATACTAATGAAAACAACATGGTGACATCACTGCATTGATTATACACGTATAGCGTTTTCTTTCTAGAGGTTAATTTTGACAATGAACTGGGCTACGTTCTTGCAGCCAAATTGAAAGCTAGATCAAAGTCTCAGGGCTCTCAAGTGTCACGCATTGAGCGTGACAGTCACTCATTTCGGTCTTTACTCACGCACTCCCGCCACACATCGTATTTCTCACGCTGAAAAAAACCTCTAGGCTATTTAATGTGCCGCAGCGCGCAAACATGACCTGGTCGCGCTGCCCTCACCATGGAGGAATCAAGCACGTCTCCCCGAATCCCCTGGAGTTCTGCCGTGAGGTGCCACTTATCAGCCAATCAAAAAAAAAAATGGGCTACACAATAGCCAATCCGAGAAAATACATCTGTTGTATCTGGGTAAGATTTAATCCAGCAACCAATGAAAATAAAGCATCCTGAAATTGCGCGCGATTGATCTTTCGAAAGTTTCGTTCGTTCACCTGAGGAAACCACTGGAGCTCCGAGCATCAGTCTTCTACAAAGAGTAAGTCGTCTCCTATTTTAATGTTACAACAAATTCACAATGGTTTGACACAAGCAATGACAACTTGACTGCAGTTAGAGAATATTTCCCAGATGATTAGCATCAGTTTTTAATGAGTGTTTGTAGCCAACACAGTTTGCCTTTTCACTATAGCTTTGACTCCGAACTTCGTTAATAGGCTATAATAAATTCGAGCAGGCCTATTAAATATATATATATAGCCTATAATTCGAACGAATATTAGGCAGCCCTTAATATTCAATTATGTTATGGGCATTATTTTTTGTAAATGTGTTTGCTTGAACATTCTATTCAGATTCCGAGGCTTTTTCACGCCTGGTGAAGTTGTGAATCGCGAGCTCATTAGGCATACTAGCATGTTATAAATATCCTGGCCATGGATGCATTAATCATTGCATCTGTCTTTCAAAGATGTCAGGTAAAAAACAAATAAGCATCCTGTCCTTCGCCCAACGGGAAAGTCCCCTAAAAAGGCCAGATAAGGCCCAGAGAAGGTTGTAAACACATTAGAGGAGGAGATGGTGGAAGTGGAAGAGACAGTGCAGGTGGAAGAGGAAGAGACAGTACAGGTAGAGGAGGGAGAGACAGTGCAGGTGGAGGAGGAGGAGACGGTGCAGGTGGAGGAGGAGGAGACGGTGGAAGAAACAGTGGAGGAGATGGCTAGAACAAAAGGGAGAAAAGTCCCAGGAGCAGCCACATACAAGACCTCTTTTAATAGTGAATGGACCTCTAAATGGCCATGTATTACTGTAGGAAGCACCAGCTCATATTACTGGTGCTCTATCTGCCGCCAAGAGACTTCCTGTGCCCATCCAGGTGTGCGGGATGTGACAAGGCACATAGTAAGGGGCATCAGGCCAAACAGCAGGCACTGAAGTCAACCAGCACAATTAATGCATCCAATTCTATGACTATGGCATATATAATGGGAACCAACACCAAAAATGATAAAAGAGTCCAAAAAGGCAACAAACACCTACAATAAACAACACAAGTCATAATTCTCTCTCTCTCTCTCCCAAATTGAATAAATACTTTGTAATTGGTTGAATTGTCAGTGCCATTTGTCAAATCTTTTCTGCAAGTCTGAGCAATTAATAACACTAATAATAATATGGGGGGGGGGGGGGCTGGTCTGTGGGCATACGGCAGGGGCGGGGCGGGCGGAATGGGGGTGGGCCGGGGCGTCGCCGGGGGGGGGGGGGGGGGGATATGTCACTCTTGCCTGTCTTCAAAACTTGAGAGCCCTGACGTCTTAAACGAGAATAGCTACATGCAATAGGGCTAACCTATCTTTAAAAAAGGGCCTTCTGCAACGATAAACACGACCCGTACTGATGGAAGATTAAATGCATCACTTGCAGATTATGGCAGTTAACATTACTAGCATGAAAAGTGCGGTTTAGTTACGTTAACCACACTGCATTATGATCATTGTACTACGCATAGTCAAAATTCTGTGATGGGGAAAATCGCTTGTCGCTAAACTACTACTACTACTAAGGCTACTCGTGTTAGGCTGTAGGCTATATGGGTGACCTTGGGGGTGTTCATGTTTTTAATCACATTTGCTAACCTGTCGTTCTTTGAACTCTCTAAAAAGTTCGGGGTGTCTGTCTGAGAGGTCCTTAGCCATATTTGACGTGTTACCTCCCTTTGCCTGAGTGGCTTTGAAGCATGTTTTACAGACGGGTCTCTGTGTCGATGGGCTTTCCTTCACAGTCTGCTTCGTTTCCGAAGTACTTCCAGATCTCACTTATTTTTTTAAAACAAGCCGAGGACGGTCGGCCAGAGCTCCTGCACATGAGGCCATGTCTCCCCTGAGATCACTCGCTGTGAGTGAAGGCTGTCTGTTGCATGTGTGAGAGTTGGGCAGCCCCGCCCTTGCAGTAAATGCGTGCAGGCAGCATGACAGGGAGCGGAACAGTGAGTGCGCTCTGATTGCGTGCTATTTTAATGAAGTAACTATACTTATACCTTTCAAAACTTGTCTAGTATCCGTACATAAGTACCGCGGACCCCAGTTTGAGAACCACTGCTCTACAACAGTCACACACTATCACATGGGTACTCACATCGAGCAGCTGTCTGACCTCAAACCTTTTGAGGTCACTGCCCATCTTGGCAGCCAGGAGGATGCAGGCACCCGCACAGAGTTTGCGGTTCTGCTTGTCCACCTTGCCTCTGAGGGCCAGCTTTTCAAAGTACACGAAGGCCATGGCCACTGTAGGCTCCTCATATCCACAGTCCTCTTGAGCCACCTTACGGATCTCTTTCTTCAGACTGTGAATGTTAGAAGGCAGAGAGAAAAACAATATTCTGACCGATCAGAAATGAGGCAGTTCAATTGTCAACATTCTAACAACATTATAGCAAATTCAAGCACCTCCGGATTTTGCTGAGGGTCAGTCGAATGTGTGGAAACTTCTCCCTGAAAGTCTTATTCATATCTCTCTTCAGATCACTGGGTTTGGTATACTCAATGACAGTAGTCTGAGAGAAGAGGGGGAAAGACAGATTGGCATTGTTTGATTGCTGTGCTTCCTTCATCATTTTCAGTCTAGGCTCATTGTACAACAAACAACATACCATGTAAGAACGGAAGACAAGCACACGTTTGTGTTTGCCACATGGCCAAAGGGGATCATCCAAGAGGTTTGGGTCATAGTTCCTGCAGTCTCTACTATCAGCTCCTGCTAAATGAATGAGCACAACATAAACAGAAGGCTCCTGGTCATTGGAGATGAGCACAAGAGTCATATGCACCTGCTTCCATTGTGTATTTTGATCCAGTTAATGGTGTACACACATTTAGAAAATAAAATGTTTGTCTCCATTTAAGACTAATATGCTAAAATATGCCAGAACGCTAGATAATATGCCAAAAGCCATGTCCTTAAAATCAGACTGCTCTTAACAGGACTTTGTAAGACTCCTGAGGCCAGGTAATGCTTCTCTCACCTGTGTGTGTGAATACTCATGTCATTCTGACCGTACTGAGTAAGCTCCTCACCTGTGTGTGTGAATACTCATGTAATTCTGACCGTACTGAGTAAGCTCCTCACCTGTGTGTGTGAATACTCATGTAATTCTGACTGTACTGAGTAAGCTCCTCACCTGTCTTCCCCTTACGGTGGGCGCTGACACTCTTGATTGGGTGGTAACCATGGAAACCACAGGGAGCAGGAGGGTAGACGGGCCCTGAGGAGCTCTGCTGCTTGACGGGACAGTGTCTGCTCAGGGCATGAGTGGGATACAACAGCTGGGTGTATGAAACTGTCTGGAGGGATACATCAAACACAAGCACTCAGCATTCAGTAGTCAGGACTCTAATGGACTGGTCTGCTGATGATGCTGTTTGGTTTAAGAGTTTACGTCTGAAACTAGCAAGTTAACTTGAAAAAAAAGCCAACAAACTTACTCTGCAAACAAACATCTCAAGTGGAAATAATGAAAGATAGCCAACTTGCTAACTGATGTGTTTGTGATGTATTTGCTGTTACATTTTCACAGGGTTTCTGACCCAGCTCACAAAACTATATAGTGAATAACATAGGCAGCTAAATGTAACAAATGTGTTTATCTCTCCTTCACATGACCATATACAGTACAACCCAAATACAACCTACAACCTAACATAAAAACCTACCTACAAAAACATACCTTAAAATGGTACAAAAAACCCTACATAATGTGGCTTGAACTACAATGAACAGAGATGAACAGGTCTTTAGACTGACCTTTCCTTTAGTACCAAGCTCAACACCTTCCAGGCCGATCACCATCTCTTTTGTGGCCATAGCTCCAGATGGTTGCTGATGTCCACTCTCCAGTGTCACATCCCTGCACAGCACACAATGACTGATATCACATGTCACATGTAAACTGAATATAATGTCTGTATGTCTCTTTACCTACACATCGATTCACATTGGTATAATATACATTACAAAAAGCAGACAGTATAATGAAAGAAAACGTACCCAATATGGCTGTAGTCTCGGTAAGGTATGAGAGAAAACACCCGACAAAGAGCTCGTCTGACAGTTATCAGAATTATCCTGTGATGGAAAAACATCAGTTACAACCAAGATGTTACTATTATTGTACTGTCAATGGTATAAGACATAGATTACAAATCCTTCTTCCATCACAGCTCAGTATCCCACTGTGGATGGTAGGTGACACCTCCCTGCAAGTGCTCACATATTCTACCATCTTCACTTTGATTAGCTACTAAGAGAGTGTCCATGGTGTATGTGTGCAAAGTACCTGCCGTCACTTGTGTCATGCTGTCGCAGGTTTTTTATGAAATGGACCCTTTTACTGCTTTTTGGTCGAGGAAAGCTTGATGAATTAAATCTGAACAGAAAAAATGTTTATCTTGACATTACATTTCTCACCGCATACAAAATTCTAGCATGTGGCTTGACGGTAAGCATACAAAATATGATGAAAGTCTTTTATGTGTGTTAAATGCAGCGCCTGAATTACCTGCGGAGGGGAGCATTCTCCTCAATGTCCGGCAGGGTCTCAAACCGGATTTTGCGCCTGAGAAAGATGCTTTGATTAGTTCCATATTGGTGTCATTCAGACGACAAACACAATAAGTAATGATTCCTTTTTTAAGACTTAACTCTGATGATGAATTACATGAATTCTATAATCAGTAATGTATGATATGTGTCTATCTAAAGGTTACCTTGTCCGCTGTAACTCCTGGGAGGCGTTGCCCTGGCTGTCTGAGGAACTATGTGTTTGCTTTTTGGGGGAGCCAGAAAGTTCTCTCTGAGGTGCTGGGGTGAGTCTCCCTATGGCAGCATCAGACGGAGGATGACGATGAAGAAGACTGCTTATGTCAGATGCAGCCTGTGCTTCAGAGTCCATAGACTCCTGATCTACTGGCAGGCTTGTTGGTACACTATCACTCCAAGTCTGGTCCTCTGCTCCAGAACTGTGGACTATTGCAGTTGTAATGCTGCTGTACTGCTGGTGTGTCGTCATGGCAACTTCACTCCCCGCCTCAGCACCCAAAAAGCCCTCCCTAAAACCCTGTGGTGGTTGGCCATCCAGAGAGATGTTCCTCAGGAAGTAAAGAGCAGCCTGTCTTGTGCGCTGGTCCATAGCTGGTGCAAACGAGTCCCTTTATCTGTGTAGCGGGGTGTCTGGCAGGGCTGCTAGAGGGTATTTGTATAGCGGGGTGTCTAGTGTGCATGGCTGTGAATGGCAGGTCTTGAACGCCTCAAGTGGTCCTGATACACAGCTGACAGGACTAGGCTGTTTAAGCTCTCTGTTACTTTCTAGATCTAAGGGGCACCATCAATAGAGAGCTTGTCTGACTGTTCAACACTTTACTTAATGCTGTCCTATACTGGGACTTTATTCAATTACCTTAGCTGCTAAGATATTTCTAGGATTGTGAAATAAATCTCTAGTTTTGTCCAATGCACTTGGTGGAACTGTCATTGTCGTGAGTGTGTTGTGCATGTGTGTTTATGAGTTTGTGTGTGTGTGTGTGTGTGTGTGTGTGTGTGTGTGTGCGTGTGTGTGTGTTTGTGGGTGTGTGGAACTGTCATTGTCGTGACTCGTGAGTATGTTGTGCGTGTGTGTGTGTGTGTGTGTGTGTGTATGTGTGTGTGTTGATCGCCCACCAAGCAGTTCGACTCGCAGCTGCGCACGTGGTACTGCGAGAGTCACGCCCAGAGGTGCAACGCTGAGCTAGGAGGCCGGGAGGCACGCGTCAGGGCAAAGAGCGCCTTCAACACGAGGAGCAGTACCTCTCCACACCACACGGTGTCACCACCCACACATGACACCAGCACGGCACCACAAGCAGCGGTAACTACCAGCAACAGAGGGGGGAGAGCCAGGAGAAAAGTATGGGGAGATGAGTGATTAGGACCTCTGAGGAGAACAGGTATAGTCTGTAATAAGGATAATCTTCCTGAGACAAAAAAAGTCATACAAAAAATATTTAGATTTAATTATTAAATTCAGTGTCAGATTTAGGTTTGATTTGTGTAATTATGTGAATGAGAGTCCATATATCTGGTATAAAGATGTACTACTGCAGTTTGAATTGTGATGCTTTTTATTATTTTGTAATGTATGAGTTTCATACCACTACACACTACTGCCAGGTTATATGCTCCTGAGAATCAAACACAGGCCAACACCATGTTCTACCACACAAGCTGATTTACTGATGGGTTGATAAAGTGTCTCAAGGGGGTACCAAATACCATTTAAACTAACGATGAGAGGTTACCATGTATAAATGAACATAAACCTAGAAAAATTCCTCCCCAGTTTGATCCGTGTTGTGTCACTCTTTCGATGTTTGGGGCTATGGAAGGGGCTGAGACGTAGCTCTCCAAGCTTCCTATCACCCATTCCTCTCCTCACGGCCTCCTCAAACACCAGACGCTCCTTCTTAGACTCTAAGAGGAAGAACACCAATCAGCACACGGAGGAACTAATTCAGTTCGGCCGGAGTAAAACTGATCTTTAATTTCAAGATTTCAGAAGCTTCATACCTTTTTAGAAACCCTATAGGTTAATATATGAAAATGTCACGCCTGCTCCCCGCCCAATCCCCTTAACCAGAATTGATTCAATTGTTATTGCCCTGTTTAAAATCTGTGTTTATCGTAGTGTGTGTTGTGCCCCTCTCATCCTCTGGGTATCTGTAGCTGGCTGTGATGTTCTCCTGTCTGCCTCTGCCCACGGTCTCAGTGCTGATGTTCTGGCTAATCTGAGCCGTGTCAGTAGAGCCTCTGCTTTAAGCCGTCTTTCGTGAGCATCCAGAACACATGATCTGCATTCAGTGCAGCGATGACAAATGGCATTTCATTCTTCAGGTTGGTGTGTCCCTCCAGAACAGCCTTCAGAGAGTACGGTGGGTCACAGCATGTGTATCTATAACCAACATTTCTATTAAATTCTTTATGTTTATAATATAATACAGAACGGAAGTGCAGCAGTCCTCCAGCACAAACCCTTTCACCTTATCGTAACAATCTCATTCCGAGTGGTTGCTGAGATACTCATGAACTGTCAGTCATGAACACACAGGTCAAGTTGAGAGAGGTAGAGGAGAAGTTACTCAAGCAATTCACTTCACAGATTCAACAAATAAGAAAATTAAGCTGTCTGACATTATGATTATGACTATCAGTTTACTATCAGACTACTCATCTGTAACAGTCACTGACATTGACTGAAACTGTAAGTTGTTTATATATCTGTAGTGTGGGCAGGTCCTCCACAAGTTCAGATGTGCACAGTATCACAGTATGTCGATCAATTATTACATAATCGTCTGATAGCAACTATTTTGAGCTGACCGCAATTATTTTGCATAATTGTTAGAATATTTTCCATAAATCTGTATAAAAACATGGATTTCTTCAGGAGGGACTGCTGAGGATGAAGTGATGCAATGGTTGACTGGACAGTCACACAGGCACCTACTTCTGTCAGAGAGAGAAACTGTAATGATCACTATTCAGTTCGATCACACACGTGTGTGTAACGCATGCCAAACCAGCTATTTTCTTCGTAAGAAAAGTTGAAAAATAAAGTAGTGTTATATTTGGATGACATTTGATCGCTTTTATTGAATATATGTTTATTTTTTACACAAATCAGTAAACAGATGAGCTTAATGAGGTAATATTGACTTAATGATGAATTAACAATTACTATATGAAGAACTTTGTGTGACTTTACATACCGTACTTCAACTCATCAGGTACAGGTAACGATAATTAGCAAAGACTTTTACACTGGAAACAGGGAGTGATGTTTAAAACACTTATGTGGAAATGCCAAAGTTGACTTTCATCCAACCCTGTGTCAAAACTGAGAAAGTATTCATACTAACTGAGAAAAAAGGGCCCATCCCAACCCTGGGCTGCGCTCCTTCTAGAACGCACTGCCCTTAAGCAGGAACAGGATCAGCCTAATGAGGTCATAGTGATGATAGTGATGAATTAACAATTACTATATGAAGAACTTTGTGTGTACATATTTTTCTTGAAATCATCATTGATGAGCTCGATAATTAGCAAAGACTTGCATTTACACTGGACCATGGAGTAATGTTAAAACACTTTTATTGGCTTTCATCCAACCCTGAGTCAAAAGTGAGAAAGTACTGTATTCATACTATCTGAGAAAAAAGGGCCCATCCCAACCCTGGGCTGAGCTCCTCCTAGAATACACTGCCCTAAAGCAGATTAAGATCTATGGGAGGAGAGTTTGTGTGGGTTCTCACTCTCTCTTTCTTTCTCTCTATCTGTCTATCTCTGTCTTTCTCTCTGTCTGTCTGTCTGTCTCTCTCTCTCTCATAGTCTAGTGTGTGCTATGCAACAGGATGTCACAATAATGTGTATATGTAAATGATGAAATCATGTTTGATTTCCTCAGCAGGGCTGGGCGAGGGGTGTGTACTCTTGTCGGGAAGAAAACCCCTCTGGCATTCCTGGGAACTGAAATACAGGGCATGACAGGGTTTAAATAGGCGACACACACTCTCTCCCTGCAGATTCACACTTGCTGGGACGACTATCTAAACTCCATCACTAGGAGAAGAGAATACTCATCCTCTCAACAGCAACTATGGCGCTTGGTAAGTCCCTTACTTCAGTGGTTCTCAACCAGGGGGCCGGGGCCCACATGGGGGCGCCAGGGAGCTGCAAGGGGGCATTAAGGGGCAAGGGGGCATTAAGATGATGGGAAACTAATTAAAACAGTGAGCCTTAATTATCAAGTGAAATATGGTAACATTTGTATGGAGAACTTTCCTAAATATAAACTCAAAGTCATTTCTATTTAAAATTAGATTAGAATGAGTCTTAAAACATTTGGCATTCATATTTTGTGTTATAAGTGAATTGTGGCACCTATCAACTTTCAAACTCTAGGAAGTATGGAAGCCTGGAAGTATTGATACATTAGTCCTATTACAGAATGTCTCAATTATAAAGTGTTAAACTAACATAAATAATACAAACAAGTTAATATTATACAACAAGCCTTTTACTACCTGTGGATGTATGGGAAAGGGGAAATGGAAATGGAAATTAAGGATTCCGCTTATGATATTTCGGGAAAAGTTGTTTTTTAAAGTTTTTATGGGGTCAAATTAAATAAGCTTGACTAACTGCATTGGACTTTGGAGTGTCTAGGTATCAGTGAAAAATACGAGTTGAATAAAAGTTTATGCGTTAAGAGATGATAGCTTCCTGATTAACAGAAACTAGTGGGGCCGTAACGTTAGCCTATTACTACAGCTAAGTATGTGAAGGTAACTTCTTTATTTAGCCTAACATCAACATCTGAAGGTATTTTAAGATTAAATCTAGGTTAAAGAAGTTGTTCATTCTTGTAGGTTTTAATTTTTTTGATTGAGGTCCTTACTCGTAAATGTGTAACGCGAATGCACACATTTGACATGCCATTGCATCTTACATTGGAACCTGATGTTGTTTTCATTGGGCTAGACACTTAAACGGGTCCAGCAGCAGCACTGCTTTTCACCAAAGATTTCAAGGAACGTAGCGCGCTGTCTTTCGTTGTTGTCTAGACGCAAACTTGAATGGTTAAATTCACTTTGATGTATGTTTTGGTATGATTTCTGGTAGAGATAAGCAAGGTCCTGCTCCACGTCAAGGAAAACAATAAGGAGCACCGCACTGATGACGTAAGCGTAAAACGTTTGATGGTGCGCCGTGGCCAGAGCTTCAAAATCACTCTCCACACCAATCGGCAGTTCCAGCCTGATACCGACACGCTCCTTTTTACTGCGGAGACAGGTATGTTTATGTATCATCATTCTTTATGTATCATCATTCTGATCAGTATTGGTATCAGTCACACAAGGAATACAGTGCATTCAGCTTGATCTACATGTGTTGATAGCAATGCCAATTACAATTTCCTCATTCATGTTTTTATCAGTCTTTATGCATCAACATTCAAACTGCCATTGCATAATACAAGTCACACAAATGAGAAATGCAATGTGTATGACTGGACAAAGTGTGATCTTAAAGGCCAAGTCATCCTCTATTTAAAAACCCTACCTACATCATGAATAAACTCTGTCATGAACAGGCAGTAACATCACATTGGCGTTAACAGCAAATATGCTTTCCCTGCAGGACCCAAGCCATCAGAGGAAAAGGGCACGCGTTGCGTGTTTGGTTACCCGAAGTCGACGGGTGCAAAGAAAGCATGGACAGCACTGGTACAGGAGAGTGGCCGATCTTCCATGACCTTGGCCATAAGCAGCCCAGCTGATGCCAGTGTGGGCTCTTACAATCTGTATATGAGGGAAGGGTCACACGCCTCCCCTCAGTCCATCACAAACATGGTGCTCCTCTTTAACCCCTGGTGCACAGGTATGCAATTCCTGAAACACACAAGCACAAACAGACATGCAAGGCTCATATGTAAACAAATGTATGCTGATGTGAGGTGGCCTATACACACAGACAAATGTTACACTTATGCATGCCTACCATTCCCCTGTCGCATTTGTCTGAAAACTTACCGGCCTTGTCTGTATATGTTTGTGCTCTCTGTTTGTATGGATGTGGTGTGTGTGTTGATGGATAAAGAGGACTGGGTGCACCTCCCAGAGGAAGCTAAGAGGCAGGAGTATGTGATGGCTGAGCAGGGCATCATCTACAGAGGATCTGCTGACCGCATCGGCCCCCCTGGCCTGGAACTTTGGACAGTACGCTAACAGCACATGTGTGTTTTATGATTTTTGCGAACTAGCCAGTGGGATGCGGTTGTTCATGTGTTTGTGGATGCTGTCTTTGCTGCTCTTTTCAGTTTGAGGAGGATATGGTGGACATCTGCATGAAGCTGCTGGACATGAACCCCAAGTGTCTGAGGGACCCTGCTGAGGATTTCTCTGCCCGCTGCAACCCCATCTATGTAGGGAGGGTGGTCAGTGCTATGTATGCCCTGTTGTTCTCTCCCTCTCTCTCACCCTCTCTCTCTCTCTTTGTGAGTTTGGGACATTGTTGTATTGTATTCGTAAAAACGTCTGTGTGGTATTTGTTTCCTTATTTCCTTTAATTCTTGTTTAGTTTGATCAATCTATTTAATTTGACCGGAAAGCACTTTGGTACAACTCCTGTTGTTTTAAAATTTCCTAGACAAAGTTGACTTAACTTGACTTGATTTATTCGCAACAGATCAACGCTAATGATGACCGTGGTATCCTGGCGGGCCGCTGGCAACACCGTACTCCGGTGGCGTGGCCCCCACCCACTGGAGCAGCAGCGTGGACATCCTGCGGCGCTGGTACAAGAGCCATTACTCGCCGTGAAGTACGGACAGTGCTGGGGTGTTCGCTGGGGTCATGTGCACAGGTGAGAACTGGAACTGTGTAAACATATTATTTCTATTGTCTAATTTCATGTCTGTGGTACCACTGGATGCTGTTAATGGTTTGGAAACATTTATTTATCTGCAAGAACTCTAGGGTCACCGTGTAATATCTGATTACTGTTCTTCCTGATGTAAAACAAAGGTTTCTGTATATCACAAGATGAAACAATCTCTTCAATCATAGATCAGTCAGGCTATGATTTAGGCTGTTTCATACTGCTTGGCTACACAGGTCAACAGTAAAAATATCGAGGTCTCACTGTGTTTCTGTGTGTGTGTCAGTTTTGAGGTGTCTGGGAATCCCATGTCGTGTAGTCAGCAACTTCCAGTCTGCTCACGACACTGATAAAAACCTGACCATCGATGAGTACTACACAGACCACGGGTTCAGCCTAAGGAGAGCGATGACAGTGTGTGGTGAGTGTCTTACTAGAAATGAATCAGACGAGCTTGTTAATATGTATAGTATATGTAGGTGTTTATGGAGTCTCCTGTTAGTCCCTTTTCGACACTCGGTCGGCCTACCGCCTATTTCTGAAAGACTGCTGCTCAGTTAGATAAGACTGGTGTCCCTTTTACCACTGTTGTCAGACTTACAGAATTGTTCTATATTTCCATTCCATAGCATTAGGGAACATGGTGTTTGTCAGTGCAGAGGGTCAAATGAACGGTTGCTTAGTCGTTACGGGGCAATAGGGCACTATCACAGGGCCTACCGTTACATGGAACACAGGACACCCCCCCTCCACCCCTCACCCCCCGCCTTACTCACAGGGCCCAATGGCCCCCTGTTGGCACACCTCCATGACATTAAAATGATTGACCATAATCCCCTTTTCTCGCAGTTTCTGTCTCTGCCAGTTAGTCACCCCGAGTGTCTGTACCAGTTAGTATTACCTCAAACTCACTATGTGGAGGAAACCTTTTACTTGCCTGATACAGATGAACTTACTTATGTGTGTGTTTGTGTGTTCAGGAACTTCCACGTGTGGGTAGAGGGATGATGAAGCGGCCAGACCTCTCTGGGGATTCAACATACGATGGCTGGCAGGTGCTGGACCCCACCCCACAGGAGCAGAGTTCAGGTAACACACACACACACACACACACACACACACACACACACACACACACACGTACAAGTTACTGAAATCCCTCTTGTCTCTTAGGAGTGTTCTGCTGTGGTCCGTGCCCTGTGAAGGCTGTTCTGGAGGGACACAGCGACCTGAAGTACGACGTGCCGTTCGTCTTCGCTGAAGTCAACGCCGATCAAGTCACCTGGATGCTCATGAGAGACGGCTCAAAGCACAGGCTCCGCACTGTAACTAGTAATGTTGGCCAGAACATCAGCACTAAAGCTGTAGGCGCATACAGACGGGAGGACATCACAGCCAGTTACAAATACCCAGAGGGTGAGGGGAACATCACATACACTGGCTTACACACACCCTCACCATCACACACACACTGGCTTACAAAGACCTCACCATCACACACACACTGGCTTACACACACCTCACCATCACACCACACACTGGCTTACACAGACCTCACCATCACACACACTGGCTTACACAAGCCTCACCATCACACACACTGGCTTACACAGACCTCACTAGAGGCTGTGGGATATTTTCATATGAATAAGGAATGGATTTACCAGATAACTATGTTACTATATGTGTATTATTGTTATATGTATATATGTTAGTATTATATGTATAGGTTGTTATATGTTTAGCATATTGTATTGTATATTATCTTGTATATTTAGTAAGGTTATTATATGTTATTACATGTAAATTATGTTCAGAGTACTTGTACAGAGTGTATGTCATGTTATGTTATGTTATATTATGTTTGCTATGTTATGCTATGGTAGGTGTTGTGTGGTGGCCTTGTCCTAAGAATTTCAGTGCCCAGTCTGACCCTGTGTCATTCTGTGCATCTGACAATAAAAGACTTGTAACTTGTAACTTGTAAGAGGCGATAGTGAGTCACTGTAGTGAAAACAGCAAGCAGTGGCCAAAATTATTCCCCTGCCCGTGCGCTGATCCTGGTGCTCTTCCTCTTAGTTCTAAGAAGGAGCGTCTGGTGTTTGAGGAAGCCGTGAGGAGAGGAAACGGACACAAGCCCCGCCCTGAGCTGCCACTGAAGCCTACCGTGGTGAAGCTGGAGATCACAGAGGAGAAGGAGCCAATCACGGGACAGGATCTGGAGCTGAGTCTGCTCCTCCATAGTGGAGCACTTGCGGGAGTTCAGCGTGCAAATTAACGCTCAGGCCATGAGGTACACAGGTGTGCCCGACAGCCTGGTGTACAGGGCAGAGAAGGATGTCCTGCTGCAGCCCAAGCAGGGTGGGTGTACCGGTGCTCTGGAGAGACCCCAAACTGGAGTTTCTACTGTTTTTTGTTTTTTTTTCAATATAGTAATATATTGTTTACATTTCTGACTCTGAATTACATTTTCCACCTTGGTTTGATACTCATTTTACTTAGTCTTATCGACAGAAATGGCACCTCTTCAGTGTAATAATCTATAATTGAACTATCTATTTAATCTAATCTATTTTACTGTTTATATCTGTGTGTGTGTGTGTGTGTGTGTGTGTGTGTGTGTGTGTGTGTGTGTGTGTGTGTGTGTGTGTGTGTGTGTGTGTGTTTGTGCATGTGTGTACAGACCTCAAGATTTCCATCCGGATCCCATTCTCCTTATATGGGACCAAGATGCTGGACAACAGCAGTCTGAAGGTCTCGGCACTGGTGCACGACAAGCAGCACCCAGGAGATGGCTACCTAGCTGTGAAGAACATCGTACCGCAGGAGCCTACAATCACCATCAGGTTTGTCCACAGTGGTGTTTGCATAGTTCATACTTGAACCAACATCATATTATTATATTTACATGTAATAGACACTAGACGTAATTGACACTTTAGTACTTCATACTGATATACATATATATATATATATACAGACACACAGTTGATCTACAGGAACCATCAGTATTGGTGTTGGTAGAAGTATTTCAGAGGCTAACTGAATGAGTCACCATCACACTTATACTGACACGATCATAGATCCAGTTCTTAGAGTAGTATACTGCTAGAGAGTTATACTATTATATATTCTGTGGATTGTTTTAATGAATCCTGTCAATGGCAATAAGACCTAAAGAGAGATTTGGGACGTATTGACCCTGAATCCCTTGTATTGTAATGGTGAAAGTATTGATCTAATGAAGTTTGCTTGTTCTTAGGCACCCAGCACATGTCAGCAGTTTACAGAGGTGACGGCGGAGGTCATCTTTGAAAACCCCATATCCAGCACACTTAGAGATGGCGTCCTTACAATAACAGGCAGTGGGCTGTTGAGTCATACCGTGGTGGCCAGGTAACACACACACACACACCCACACACACACAAGTGGAGAAAGAAGTGTCCTTTGGGGAACTTATCCCATTTGAAAAGAGCTCTTGCATTTGAACTGACAGAGTGAATGTTCCCTGATGGCATATTTGACCTCTAAGACTGCTCTTTTGTGAGCTGTCTGTCTGTCTGTCTGTCTGTCTGTCTGTCTGTCTGTCTGTCTGTCTGTCTGTGTGTGTGTGTGTGTGTGTGTTTGTGTGTGTGTGTGTGTGTGTGTGTGTGTGTGTGTGTGTGTGTGTGTGTGTGTGTGTGTGAGATGGAGTACAGTTTGTCTTCAGGAAAGCACAGCACAGCTTCTGACAGCTTCTGACATTTAATTTCAGTCATATATCCTTCCCAGTGAAATACTTCAACGAAAACACCTGCATCTCCCACCTTATTGATTGGACATTACAATGTTTGTATTTGTGTGTTCGTAGAATTCCGGGTGCTTGAGGCTGATCAGCGCGTGCGTTTTCGGATCCCTTTCACGCCCTACCGAGCCGGTTGCAGGAAGCTGATGGCAGATTTTGACTGCGACACCTTCAGGGACATGAAGGGCAGCTGTAATGTGGAGGTCAAACCCAACCTGGTGGTTAGCCCACCCTACACAACCTTCAACGGGTCCATCTATGGAGCATAAATGGGCAATGGGGGGCTGATAGAACCACATATTGCCCTTTTCCTAAGTGCTTATATTATTTTGTATCGTCTGTATTTTGTATCATGTAACTCACACCCCTGGATTTGCACTCTGTGTTTGTCTCAGTAAGAGCATATAGCTGATTAGATTCTCATTAGCTCATTAGATTATATCAGTTTACACTTTCCAACACACACACTTACACATACACACACACACACACACACACACACACACACACAAACACATACAAACACTCACACATACATTCACAGTGTTAAGTATTCTACAGATTAAAGTGTTAAATAACTTACAGATCTAAGTGTTCAATAGATTTTTTCTACCTACGATAGTTTGTTTTGATTTCAAATGATTGTGTCATAAAATCCTGTTCTAATAAACTCGTTCAAACTGTGGCTCACCATGGCTCTGAGGTTTGATGTAAAAATGTATGTTCTGGTTCTAATACATATATTTAATATCTTGACACCTCTTAGTGTATGAATCTTGGTTGTTCTCAACACACACACACACACACACACACACTAGTGTCTCTCAGACAACACACACATACCTGCACAAGTGTTTGGTCTACTACACATTTTTGGAACAGATGCCACTTTAGAAGCTTCTGATGACAACAGAGCTGGTATTTACTAATGCAACACTGAAATACACAAACACACACACACACACAGACGTCCTCAAAACGATTCTAATATAAACTCTCCACGTACTACTGCCTTTCTTCAGTCACTCACACACACACTGTCACCATGAATAACCATTAGGTCAGAGAGTTACATTACATTACATTTGGTCATTTAGCAGACGCTTTTATCCAAAGCGACGCACAAAGGAGAAAACAATCAAGCTACGAGCAATAGAGAACTAGTGTAACATAAATACTACTTTACATAAGTAATAAAAAGCGCAGGAATGTAACTACTGTAAGTGCGAGTGAAGTACTAGTTAGAGGAGATAGCATTAGAGGAAGGATAAGGAGAGGTAGAGGAAGGAAGAGGAAGGGGGAGGCAGTGCAAGTTAGGAAAGGAGGTGCTCTCTGAAGAGTTGGGCCATCAGCACTAAAACTGACTTAGACAGACTTACACACCAGCACACACACTGGCTAACACATACCTCACCAGCACACACACTGGCTAACACATACCTTACCAGCACACACACACTGGCTTACACAGACCTCACCATCACACACACTGGCTTACACAGACCTCACCATCACACACACTGGCTAACACAGACCTCACCAGCACACACACTGGTTTAAATAGACTACTGGTTTTAGCACACTTCACGCATACCATTTAATTCTGTTAACTTGATATAATCTAATTGTAAGTGTCCTGAGAAAAGTGTTTTTCTTTTTTTTTCACAAGGGAGAACAATGGCATTCACTCTTCCCCTATGAAGATACACTCTTAACCGCCTGCAATTTACCTAAACAAACAGCATCTTACCAAGTGACCCTTTCTGTGAAGGGCCAGCACTGCCTATGTCTCTAATGTCAATCCATCAGCCATTGCCACACATGCTGTTAGCAAGCTTGTTTGAGGGGTTGAGGAATAAACATACAGTAGTTTCAACTGGCAGATATTCTTGCTACACAAACTGATTGTAGTGCCTCTCCTCCTAGGCTCTCAAAAGGAGAGGCGTGTGTATGAGGAGGCTGTCAGGCGAGGCAAGATGACCATGTGGTGTGGTGTCCTCCTGGCATCGCAGATACCCAAATGCCTCAGAAGCCTTGCGGGGGTGACACTGCAGATCCCAGATACGGGCCTGGCCATCGACGGGAAGGACCTGGAGCTGCGCCTGTCCCTGTCCAGCAAACACTCGGCTCCGCGAGAGCTCAGCGTGCACCTGATCACCCAGGCCATGAGGTACACAGGTGTTCCTGACTGCCAGGTGTGGAGTGATGTGAGAGAACGTGCAGACTGCAGCCCAGGCAATGTGGGTCTTTACTTACGAGTTACAAAAGTTATGAAAATTGTATATTTTATACACTGGGGTTAAATAAACACACATATGATTCAAAGCACAAAATGCCCTCTAATGCCCCAAATCCACTGCCTTCTATATTTGTGCCCACCGTGCCAACCCTACGCTTCCTCTTATTTTAATTTTATTTATTTTTTTACTCTGATCTTCATCATGATATAACGTGATATTAAGAGGTTAGATAAACTATATCTCTGCATAGTTTTTATTTCTATCTTATGTTATGCATTTTATGTATGCTATTTTTATCTTAAATCTTTATGCACTCTATCCCTGTTTTCGTGTTTTTATGTGTTATGTTTATTTGATGTCTATTGTTTTTGTGATTACTGTGCATATAATTTCTTTGTGCACGTAAATTTCTTAGCTGTTAAGCACTTTGAGCTGCATTGTTTTGTATGAAAGGTTGCTATACACCAAAAGTCTGTCATCGTAAAAATATTTCTCTTTTAAAATGTTTAACAGTACAGTTTTAAAGGTTTTAAACCAACAAAAAGGATCACTCGTTGATGTTTTGGAACCTGAGATTCTAAAAGTAGTTGTGAGGGTTTCCTCTCTCGACCAGAAGGCGTCGCCCACAGCTAGCGTATCGAACCGTCGGTGCAAAGGCTCACGACTGAGCTTTGGAGAGAGGAAACCAGTTTGGGGTTGCTGATGTGCTTGGGGATAAATTACACCTTTGGGAGGTCCAAAACGAAGTTCACGATCCACTCAAAAACTTGAACCTGAGCGAACATCCATCAGACTCGCTCACGGAGCAAGTGATAATATAACGTGAAATGCTCTTTGCTTGGTTCGCTCAGTTCAAACCAGTGACAGCGTCCCACATATGTGAGAGTTGCGTGTGCCGTGATTTGCTGTGCCGTAATTTATGGCACAAAATGGAACACTAAACAGGTGTTGTAATCACCACATTCGTTTATTCATCAATTAGCCTAAGTAAGATACGTTTAATGTTTAGCCTAAACATCCACATCTGTCATGTTGATGTATTTGTAATGTTCTGTAACTCGCTTTGGACAAAAGTGACTTCCAAACCATAACCATACACAATTCATCATCATCATCATCATCATTATTGTTTAGTGTAGATGATCAGAACTGCATCCTTGGAGGTGTCTCGTTTGTTTAGAAACTCAAACTGACATTAATGGAACGAGATTGTACGATTTTTATCAGATGACCGCTAGACAATGCGTATTTTATAATTCATTGAATTATTAATTTAATTTAGTCATTTAGCAGACGCTTTTATCCAAAGCGACTTACATATGTGTGACTTTACAATGTATACACATTTTCACTGATAGCACACTACACATCAGGAGCAATTAGGGTTCAGTGTCTTGCTCAAGGACGCTTCGACAGGGAATTGAACTAGCGACCTTCTGATTACTAAACGACTTCTCTACCACTGTACCACTGTCGCCCATTTATTGTTCATTTTATAATTAGCGTGCATTCTGAAGTGTTTCATGCCGGTGAGGTAATGACGTGATACAAGGCAATTGTGCCGTCATGTTCTATGACGACGACATAGCGTTCCACAAAGTCTATAAAAGTGTGGTTATTGTTTGTTTGTCATTTACTTTACCAAATGGATCATCTGAGTGAGAGTGTGAGATCTGAGATGAGTCAGACAATAAGGGTGGCAATTGGAAGCAGTTTTCAATGAACATGGCAGCAGAAAATGAGCAGAATGAACGGGCAAAGAGAGCAACTATGCAGTCCCTCCTGCAGGACATAGTAGAGATGGAGGCTGTATTGAATGCCCGAACGGGAGGAATGGGGAAAAAATAAAGAACACTACTGAAAGGAATAGAAGTAGCAAGAAGGGACGAACAATGGAAATGCCAGCTTGAGAAAGACCTAAACTTTCTATTGCATCAATAGCGAGAAGGAAGAGTTGGAGCAGGAGAAAGAAAAATGTAAAAAACTTGAATTCGAGACAATACGCTCAGGAACTCCTGGAAAAGCAGGACGATGACCATGATGATGCCATGGCTGAAAGGCTGAAAGAGGCAAATGAATAAAGACTTGGAGAACTTTGAAAGGATGACGACTGAGAGGGTAGACTTGGTGTTATCAGGAGCCCTGGTTGTTGCCCCTCTGAACACAAACTACTGACAGAGCTGAAGGTGCAGGCAGAAAAAGAGGTAATAAATAATTTAGTTTTTGCCGTTTGAGGTAAATAAATAAACAAACATTTTACACCATCTCTACCCAGACATTCAGTCACACTAGATTGCTGCCTACTCGTTCCCCACTTAATTGCTTCCATCTGTACATTGTTCTGTGTTTGGTCCTTCAGGTGTCTTCTCTTCAGGCGGTCCTGTGACACAGAGGTGATACTAAACCCAATCACGGCCATGATAGAGCAAGAGATTGAACAAAGTATGAAAGAACTTCGCACCAAAATGTATACGAAGGAGGAGAAACTAAGGGATACACAATTGACGGAGAGATGGAAACTGGACAAAAAGATGAGCAAACAACTGGAGAAAATCCAGGCAAAGGAGAGAAAGCTGGGAAAAGGAAAGAGAGAAGAAAGCAAATAAAGAGGAATTAGCCAGAGAAAAGAAGGAGCGCAAGCCATGCAACCAGTGCCAGGAGAGCAGAAGAAACATGGTTCAATTTCTATGGAATCATTTCTGAAGGAAATATGAATTCCTCCTGAGTAGCCTAAAGAAAACGATCCTTTGTGTTTTGATGAGGATTAAATGGGGGAGACTGAAAGGGATTGAGAAAACATACTGAAAACACTCCACTTCCAATAAATAATAAGGAAGTGGAAGCATTGACTTTTAATCTCAGTCTCAATAACTTGACGGGCAATAAATGTAATTTTTATTCCCTCCACTACCAAGCCAATTGTTGTTTGTTATTAAGTTATTTTGAAGTGTCTAACTTGGGTGAAGGATAGAAGAAGGTAGTTTATTGTATAACATTTAAACTACAAGGCCATCTCCAGTGTTCAGTCCATAGAGTGGCGGGTGGTCTGTAGTTGTTTCTGATGCCATCCAGTCTCTAAAGTCAAGCACCCCTGCCTATGTAGTGGTTGGTAGTGTGATGTTCCTTCCTGGGTCAGGTGGTCTGCAGCAGCTCATGGTCGGGCAGGTGCAGGTTAAATTCCAGCGCCACCAGCACAGGAAACTCAAATGCCAGCAACTCCCTCCTGCTCAGCCTCAAACGCTCCTCTAGCCTCTAGGGCACATACAGTATGAGGGATACTCAGCATTATAAACACACACACACACACACACAAAACATACACATTCCAATTACTTTAAATCTTGATGAGTAAGAAATCAGAGAGAGGTTGCGAAGACTGTGTATTCTACCATGCTCTTGAATGTTCTACCATGCTCTTGAAAGGAACCTCCTGATCAGAAATGCCTGAAGTGCGTGCAGAATTTGACCATCCAAATTGACAGCCCTTATAGCGGCCATATGCCATGATTGAATTGGTCTGTGCTTTGGTGCTTTTATTTTGGTATCTGGTGGGTGTGTATGCAAGTCACGTGGGTATTGGCATAGGAATTGGTGAATGAATATATGCACCTGGGCACCTGTGGTAGTATGGCGAGGGGGTGAGTAGGGAGAGCACAGTTTTTGTTGACCGCTCAATATGCTGAGTATTGGAACTTTGGATTTTATGGACTATTGGAACTTTGGATTTTATGGACTAACTAAAACGCTTATTGGATGAATTGCATGTATATTTATTATCGCCACCTTGCACAGAAGCACTTGCACTTTTCTATCTGCTGTCCTGTTCAAGAAGGATGTTTATCTGCCCATAAAAATAAACAAAAGAAATCGTAACCTCCAGAGCGGACATTGAAATTGTTGGTAGCGCGTCACTCAAGTGAATCTCCCTTACTTAGCCTCTATAGCCCTCTTAATGGTTTGAATGTTTTATGTAATTACCTACAAATTTGCATTACACCCACACAAACATAACTGTTATCAATCAATCAATCAATCAATCAATTTGTTTATTTGATAAAGAGGGACAGTGTACATTCATGAACATTAAAATGTAAATTCACCCAATTATAGCCAAAAGGCTAGTTTCCATTGGCGTCCCCCTGCCAGAGTGAAAAAGGCTATACAACCTAAAAAAGGCATTAACGTATATCAAACATAACATTGACAATAAATCAAAAAAATTAAATAAGATAAAATAAAATAAAATACAATCCCAATATACAAGTTCTACTGCTTACCCACTAATGATCACATTTTTGGTTATTTAACAACCATGTTTTGAGATTACTTTTAAAACAGTTGAATGAGGTTGATTCTCTAATGTTCTGAGGGTTAGGTTATATGTTCATTATAATTATTCAATTCCCATGGCTTTTGACAAGGACTCCTCATTCTACTGCTCAATTAAATCCACTATCACTACTGCCATCACGGTTGGTGCAATTCTTTGGGATTTGTCATTAGGGATTTTTATAGGACCTCTACAACAGTCACACACTCACATGGGTACTCACATCGAGCAGCTGTCTGACCTCGAACCTTTTGAGGTCACTGCCCATCTTGGCAGCCAGGAGGATGCAGGCACCCGCACAGAGTTTGCGGTTCTGCTTGTGCACCTTGCCTCTGAGGGCCAGCTTTTCAAAGTACACGAAGGCCATGGCCACTGTAGGCTCCTCATATCCACAATCCTCTAAATCTGAGTTGTGTGCCCCAAGTTAACTCAGATGTTAAATGACTCTAGTCCCCAAGTTAACTCAGATGTTAAATGACTCAATTTAACTGGATGTTAAATGACTCTAGTCCCCAAGTTAACTCGGATGTTAAATGACTCTATTCAAGTTAACTCAGATGTTAAATGACTCTAGTCCTCAACTTAACTTGGATGTTAAATTACTCTAGTCCTGGCAGACATCTGAAAACAGCGGAGAGCGGTCTCTTCCAAAATACTGCTGACTTCATTTGGAGGTGGTCTGTATGTTCATTATTAGTTCAAGTCTTTTATTGTCAGATGCACAGAACAACACAGAGTCAGACTGGGCAGTGAAATTCTTGTTACAAGACACCGCACAACAACCTAACATACCATATAAATACTCTGAACATATACTAAACATATAATAATAAATCTATATTAACTAGAAAACTATTACCCTAAAAGCTTGAATGTGACCTGCTTCCCCTTTCTCTCTAGAGCAGGACAGCAGGAATTCTGAAGTGCATCTAATCTAGTATTGCAGAAGAGGGGGTGAATTCCATTCTTTCTACACTTACTTGCCATGTGATCCTGTTTTCTTCTTTCATTATGAAATAACCAATCACAATAACCAGTTACTTTTCATGAAGTACCCTGGATTTGATTTATTATTTTATATTTTGTTGCACCACTGACATTTCCCGCCAAAGAGCACCGTAGCTCATTCTTTGTGAAGCACCTTTCAGTTCAGATGGTAACCTGTGTCATTTTGTAATGTGGCTACTCACTCATCTTTGTAATGTGAGGTTTGCTCCGTCTTGTTCAATGGTGTAATTCACATAATGAACAATGCTGCGGCACATGGCTGTAATTTATAAACTACAATAGAACCTACTTGACAAAATCTCAAATCTCACTTTTTCTCCTGAATCCAATCTCATTATTTCACATGGGTGTATCAATCACAATCATGTCATTTCCAGAATGCTTACTAAATATTTGAACCTATGTGAAATGACTTTGTTTTGCAAAATGTACAATGAATAACTGCTCATGTTGACTATATGGACAATATAGAAAAGCAGCCGGCATTATTGGATTGATGTAATAAAAACAATGATGTTAAAGGAGGCCTTTTATTAGACTTTTTTTTAACAGGTTACATTATACAGCTATTTGTATAGCTATGTCATCTAATCTCCGTTTTGTACACTAGGTCAATTACACAATGTTACCGTTATCAAATGTGTCTATTGCTGTCAATTTCATTTGTGTAAACTTTTAAAACACCAAAAGTCTGTAATTGTAAAAAGAAAAATGCCAAGAAAATATTTCTCTTTTAAAATGTTTAACAGTACAGTTTTAAAGGTTTTAAACCAACAAAAAGGATCACTCATTGATGTTTTGGAACCTGAGATTCTAAAAGTAGTTGTGAGGGTTTCCTCTCCCGGCCAGAAGGTGTCGCCCACAGCTAGCGTTTCGAACCGTCGGTGCAAAGTCTCACGACTGAGCTTTGGAGAGAGGAAACCAGTTTGGGGTTGCTGATGTGCTTGGGGATAAATGACACCTTTTGGGAGGTCCAAGCGAAGTTCACGATCCACTCAAAAACTTGAACCTGAGCGAACATCATCAGACTCTCTCCCGGAGCAAGTGATAATATAACGTGAAATACCGTCGGCCTAATTTCACTGGCCAGACTTAGTGGTAAAAACACTTGGCCAGTCTCTCTCAGTAAGGACCGACAGCGTCCGCTTTGCTTGGTTCGCTCAGTTCAAACCAGTGACAGCGTTCCACATATGTGAGATTTGCTGTGCCGTGTCCACTGCATGTCTCTGTGCTCAAGCCCATTCAGAATGAACTTGATACATAATTGCCGTTCGTTTTAAATCCAGGCCATGATTTCTCATCTCAAAACTTACATGGTTCAGTCAGTGATCTGGGGGGTACACACATGGGGGGGGGGGGGTAAGGGTAGGGTCAAGTTGAACGGTTCCCACTGACAAAGTTATAGACCAGGAACTGGGAGGTGCCACAGTACTGGGTGGCAAATAGCTTTCCGTCAGGTGTGGGGTCTGAAAAGGCAATCTCTTCTTTGCTCAGGTGTGAACCGTAGATGAAGTTATTCCTACAATGTGATACAGAAAATGATGTTACTGCATGAAAACAAACTTGCTTCACTTTAATTCATAATGATTGCTTCTCCAACACATTCGTTGGGTTTGTCTTTTAGCATTACAAAGTAGTCAGATGATGGGGCCATCACTCACCTGAGACACTCGATCATGCGCGAGGCGATGCCCTTCCGTCTCATAAGACTGAAGACCCAGATGCGGCTGATGCCGCAGAGCGCTGGCTCGGGGTTGGTGGAGCAGCACCAGGCGCGCTGCCGCTCGAACATCATCTTCTCCCCCTCCGAGCCCTCCGGCCCCGGCTCCTCTATCACCCGGTAGCCCTGCAGGAGCGAGAGGGAGACGGCAAGACAGTCACTGACCACATAGGCCATAAAAAATGAATGTAAACAATAACATTATTATTATTATTATTATTGTTGTTATTACCATTACCACATATCATTTGCCATAGGCTATTTCAGTTCAAATTCTTCGGTCATCCTATGTTCCTTTTCCATTGCTGAGGAAGTTCACGGACTACTAGACCAACACAACTTTTCTTTGGACTTCTCACCTTAAGGACAAGCACTCACACTTATCTTATCTCTTATCTTCAAATGATAAAATTAGAGCCATTTATCCTGATCTCTGAATGCAAGAGGATTTGAACTAGATCACAGTGCAAATTATTAATCTAGGCCACACTGCAGCCTGTTGTTAAGGTAACCACATGGAATGCTTATCTGGCATCAAAACCTGAGGAGAAAAAAAAGCGTTGTGGAAAAACAGACTCAAGCACAAATGCAGACACTCAGGCATGTCTCACTTCCTGAATGTGCTCCGCGATGAGGCAGCCTGCCACCTTCTTGTCACTGGAGATGAACAGAAAGGTTTTGGTCTGGGAGGGGCACTTGGTCTCGACCTGCTGAAAACCCAGGTCATTGTCCACCATCTCCCTGATCTCCTCCACCTTGGCAGAGATGAGAGGAGGGTAACAATGGTTACTCAAAGCCATCACCAGACACATAACCATCTCAGACACTTAATTATTATCATCTCATACCCCATTTAGTAATTACATCTCAATAAAGGGCAGATGCTGCTTCTCTGTAGTAGGCCTGAGGGTTGGAAGAGCGAGGTGCTGAAATGGGACTGACCATCTGAAACGTACCTTTTTCAGTGCATACTTGGGGTCATCGGGAAGTACAAGAATGATTTTGCCATCTGGGTACTCTCCCAGAATCCTCTCTTTCTTCCATCCCTGAGGGAGTCAGAAACAAGGTTTGGTACGAGTCACTGAAAACCTGACAGGACTGATATGTATATCATATATATATAGTATATATATATAAATAATATGTTTTAATATCATATATATAATATGACAGTCTTGAGGGTTTGAAGGGTTCTTACACGCTTGTTCACATTTCAAAGTATGCTTTCAAATCAAGTGTATGTTGGCCTGTTGGCCTGTTGGCATGGGTAAGTGTGGGCAAGGGTGTGCTCCATGTGCACGTCTCATTGTGTGTGCATATGTGCTCCTCCTCACCACGTATTTAACGGCGCTGATGAACTGGTTGTGGAAAAGCAAGTGCTGAGACTCGTCCTCTTGGCTGGATGCAGAGTATAGCATTCCACACACACTGCAGAGCACTGACCCAAAGGGCTTCTGTCCAGAGTCCTACAACACACACACACACACACACACACACACACACACACACACACACACACACACACACACACACACACACACACACACACACACACACACACACACACACACACACACACACACCACAAACACACAGACACAGAGAGACACACAGACAGACACACACACACACACACACACACATACAGACACACACACAGACAGACACAAACACACGCACACAGACACACAGACACACAGACACACACACACAAGATGTAACAAAAAAAGTTATAGTTAGAGTTTATCTCTATTTACCTCTGTGCGAGGAGTAATATACTGCAGACGTTTCTTTCCAGAAAACAGAAGCCCAACTAGCTATGTGAATGATGTGCCTGGGAGAATGTGAGCAATGTCAACTCTGCATAATCCACATTTACATTACATTTACATTTAGTCATTTAGCAGACGCTTTTATCCAAAGCGACTTACAATGTATACACATTTTACACTGATGGCACACTGCACATCAGGAGCAATTAGGGGTTCAGTGTCTTGCTCAAGGACGCTTCGACAGGGAATCGAACTAGCAACCTTCTGATTACTAAACGACTTCTTTACCTCCTGTACCACTGTCGCCCCTACCACCACACCATTAAAAGCCAGACACGACTGTGCGGGTGAAAATCAACCCAGTGCGGCCATCTGGGGCCTCTCTGTTCGATGGAGGCTGTAGCAGAAGGGGAGGTTCGATATTTACGCTATATTAAGACTCACGGTTGTGGTCTGCTGGCCTCCTTTGCTGGCCTCTTTCTTCACATCTTTCTGGAGCTTTGCGTCAGACTGAGGACCACAGTTAGGCCTGTAAAACACATATACTCAAATTAGCACAATATTTTACAACACTTACTTTTCTATGTTCATAATCACATGAGCATACAACGTTACACACTCAAACACGATACGCAATGAGCAGGAACGGACACATAATAAAGAAGATATAATTATATTTTACAGCTGATGCTGTGAATGAATGAATGTATGACCACAAGAAAAGATATTCTTGTATCTTACTGGACAATCTCTCCGGACGGTGGCTTTGTCTGATCCGTTTGAGCTGGTGGCTTTACTTCCTTATCTACATGGTTTGATAAAACGCGGTTAGTGTTTTGCAAAACATATTATAGAACATTTAAAGTATTGAGTTCTACATTTCATTTCCAAACAACATGGTCTCTTAGGTGTGATAAACTGGGCTAAACTGATGCCCCTAACGCTTTAAGACGGCTTTACCTGCAGGTGACTTAACACAAAGCTGCTTCTCTGCGACACTCACTGTGGACCCTTTGGACTGTGTGATAGAAGTCTGTGCTACATTGCTCTGTAAGGTTTAATGACAAGAAACAGAAAAAACAAACACATTTCAGAAAGATTACACATGGATAAACTAGTTACTACAACAATAATCAAAATCCCTTATCCCTAAAATATGACATGTTGATGATAACAGTGTGGACAGCCACAACGTTTCCTCACTACCTCATGTTTCCCATTGCTGGGCACGGCAGGCGTGGGGATCTCGTCATCTAAGCCGTCCAGCACGAAGTCATCGGCAGAGTACTTGGGCCTGGGAGTATAGGGTTTGTACTCTATTGGAGGACGTGTCTTTGGGACAGCCACCCCATTTGGTCGAGGAGGAGGAACTGAAGGGAGCGCTCTCTTGGGTACAGGTTTATTAGAAGGTTTGGGGGTATTCTCCTTCGAAACGGGATGCTTGGGGGTCCGGTCGGGTCTAGACAAATTTGAGGAGGCAGCTGGGGTGGGAGTATTAATAACAGAAGCAGCAGCAGGAGGAGGAACAGGAGAGGAAACAGGAGCAGGAGCAGGAGGAGGAGCAGGAGCAGAAACAGGAGTAGGAGTAAGAGCAGGAGCAGGAGTGGAAGGAGCAACAGTGGTAGAGGCCGAAAACCAAGGCTCCTCTCTAAGAGGCTGGTTCTGACTGGCCTGATCGGACTTCAGTTTCTTGACGCGTGTCCATGTCAGCTTGTCCCTCTGAAGCTCCACCTGCCGCAGCCTCTGGTACCGAGAGAGCTTCTTCTTTTCGTGGACCTTCAGTGGTACGGTTATCTGGCTCAGGAAGAAGCGCCTCTTGGGCGTCTCTGCCTCGGGCTGTGGTGCTGGTTCCGGGGCCTTCTGCTCGGGCTCACTGGTCTGCTGGGGCTCTTTAGAGCCGAGAGGGGACTGAGTTGCTTCCGCTTCCTTGGACTCGGGTTCATCTTTCTGTGTTGCAGGGGTTGCAGTCGTTTCATCTCTGACTGCTAGGGCTGCTTCTTGTGACGGCAGTGCTGCTACAGTTTGGGCAACGTCTTTTTCCTTCTCCTTCTCCTTCTTTATCTCCTTGATTAACGCAGTGTCCGACGCAATGTCATCAGCTATCTCCTCACACAGGGCCAGGATGTTCAGCTGTCTGTGAGCAGCTCTCTTAGAGGCTGCAGCCATTGCTTCTGCTTGTGCAGCCAGACGAGCTTTGGTCCTGGCTTGAGGATTCATGGCCTGCTTCCTGGGCTGTCCTGGGCTGCCCCCTGCCATGCTTTTCCCGGTGACGGAGTCCTTTGACAGGGCCCTCACCACCTTAGACGCACATGAAGAACTCAGTAGTCCAAGTGCTACCTTATCCAGTGCATCATGCTGGATATCTAGTGAGCTGAGCAGGTTCTCACTCACCACTTCCACCACACAGTTCTCAATTTCAATCTCAATGTCGTCTATGTCCATCGGTTGTGTGTCTGAAGAACATTCCAGCTCTGGTGAGGAGGGCGCGATATTTGGTCCCTCTGGAGATTCAGCAACACTGCAAATGCGTGATGCTGTCAAGTCAGTCTCTGTTGAACTGGGTGGATCAGTGCAAGTGCTAGACTCTTCTGGGACTGGTTTCAACTGATCAGGGGGGTTTATAGGGTCTTCCAATGTTTCGTCAGGTTCAAGTGTAGAAACAGCGGCGGCTTCCTTGTGCTCTTCCTGGTTATCGTTGCTCTCCTCTTTCACCTCTGAGGTAGATACCGGAATATCCTTTAGAGTTTCTGCAGTCTGGTCAGTCACGGCTGCATTTTCTGTACTTGGAACCTCTACTTTGTCACTAGCAGGAGTCAGTGGTTCTTCCTTTTTATCTGCCATCTTTTCAACTTGCTCCCCGGCCTCTGGTGCAGGTACTGGACAGTCCTTCGGAGAGTCCTCATTTGTGTTGCAGGCCACAGAATCTGGTTCTTTATGCTCCGTTGGCTCATCTTTACTTTGCTGCTGTGTTTCTGTTGTGGCCACTGTATTGTCCTGTGTAGGTTCCACAGATTGATGCTCCAATATGGCTTCCTCCTTAGGCCTTTCAATTACTTGGCTTTCCTTTCTCTCAGGTGAAGAGACAATAGTCTTTACTGGCTGGGGCTTCCAAGTTGTAAGTTTGGTGGTCTTGCCATAGCTGTGATCTATCTGTATGAGGTCTAGTATCAGCTGTAAACCTGTAGATTCTAACCTGACAGAAATATCTGTTTCCTTTGGGTTATACTTCCTTTTGTAGCTCCCTAGGCCATTAGATGGAGGGCGACCAACAGGACGTTTTATTACAGCACCCTCGCCATCCTTCTCCTTTAGGTTCTTCCTTCTAGTTCTCTTTCTCGGAATTGACTCTCGAATTTGTACAGACATTTCAGGATCCTTTGAGTGTTCTGGCTTTACTGTAGCTCCTTGTTCTGCTGTGTTTTTTGTCTGCCTCCGCCGTTTCGCACCCTTCGCAGGTCCCCTGCGCTTGGCTGACTGACGGGGGCCACTGGTGTTCTCCTCTCCTGTGAGCGATTCCTTAGATTGTTGATCCTCCATCCTTTTCTTCTGTGATGCTGCTGCTCGCAGTGACCTGCGTGGAGTCTCGGGAGCATCGCTGGCCTCTGTCCCCGGCTGCTGGTCCAGCTTCCTCTTTTTAGTTTGTCCTTCATCTGATTGTACCCTTCTCTTATAAGCTGGCATTCTGCAAAAAGAAAGACACATTGGAAAAGATTAGCATCAAAACAAAAACTGAATGCAACAATAACTTAATGCAAGATGTTTACAGACATTTTGTCACCATCACCGGTTCATTATAACTGACTAAAACCAATCTCAAATTTAAATCTCCACAGAGTTAATAATTTAGGCTAAATTGCATACCATTAAATTAAGGTGGTAAACTGTTTACATTGCAACTAAAGTAAACAGTGCAACTCAATATTCGAACACACATCGAATCTGTTAATGCAATCAACGTTAAATGTACCTATAATCGATCACTGGCTTTCTATACATTATGACATCCATAGAATTACTCCAACAAGTATCTATTACATTTTTATTGAATTTCCATTTTCACTGCATGGAATGTTAATTTTGTACCTTAAACCATAAATATCATGGCAGCAGACGATTTTGGTCAATTTTAAATGGCACGTCATACGAAAACACAAGGCCTGTGCCTACATCTCCAGAATTATCCCTGAGACAGGCATGCATTTTGAAGCATCAAATTATGCATTAATAAATAGTGAGCCCTTATAGTTCAAACATAGTAAGTAAATAAAACTGAAATACACCGGCTTGGTAACTATTAATTCTGAAGGCTAGCCGGCGAGCTAATAAGGTGACTGGGTGAGTGAATGGCTCACTCGCAAAAAAGCCTAGCTAAAAATAACAACTACAAGCTAACTCATCTCAATAGAGCTGGTAGCCACTTAATCATTCTGCAGTAACCTCAAATACTATCGATATCTCACCGAAGACGCTCTCATTAGAAACCTACTAATGTTTAGGTAGCTACTTATCTGGCTCAAGTCACAGGTCCGCTTTAGCAGACTATCTACGCTAGTTGCTACATAGCTAGTCATCTTTCAAAATTGCCATCATGATTGTCCAGCACACCTTACTTTGTGTACATGCTCTTTGGCAAGCTTTTCCATAAAATATAAGATGCCTACATCTCTAATATCTAAGTGTGTCGTGAAACTATTATATGTGACTGACAAATGACTACTTCTAGCTTTTTTACGACAACTGATCATCAGCTAGCTAACCTAGCTATAGGTAGCTAGGACAGTCAACAAGCAAGCCAGCAAAACAAACGAGGAATAAGGAGCTTGTTTGGCAGCCACAGCGTATAACATATGTGCGACCACTCACGATACACATCGATTTTGCAGAATAGTAACTTACTCGCAAATAAACCGATTATTTATAAAAACTCACTTTATCGTTTACTTCTACTCCCCAACAACTGCTGTTTTCTTCTGTGGAGTAAAGTTTGGCTGTACTTCCGGAGCTAGCCGAGCAGAGGGAAGTGAGGAGAAAAGGGGGTCATTGTGTTTTTTCCTCTCTCTTTTAATATGATTAAGTGTCTTCATCACATGAAATACACATCATCGTTGGTGGGATTCAGTGTGTATATCACTGATTTGTGTGACAACATTTCTGAATAAAAGGGAATACTACAATGAGGCATTATGATATGAAATGCACAAGAAGTCTACACCCGCCGTCTGATAGTGTTAAAGTGAATCATTAGAGCCGAAACATCATATAACTCGTATGTTATTATAATGTCATCGCTTCGTGCAAATCACATCTAACTGTTGCTAGTTCAACGTCTGGCATATAGACTGATGTCAATAAAAACTGCCATTAAGGATTTAGACACTATTGGCATTGCACATTTGAGTGTTTACAGTCATAGAGCTAAAAACACCCACAAACATTCAGCTCTTTAAAAAACGTCTAGAGGAACCGGAAATCTAAATGTCCTTGTATCCCATAATGCAATGTGACGCGCGCTCTATGAAACTTTGTGGAAAGATAGAGGTTTAGCTGAAATAACTAACTTCCACAAGGTAACGTTTCGTCTTTTTACTGTGCATGTAAGTATACTGCTTCACATGGACATTTCAATGACCGTAAATAAGTTTGCTTTGCTCAGTTATGCTTTACCGCAATATCTTGTTAAACATCTATGCCGTGTTGATTTAATGTTAGCTATCGGTAACCGCTCACTAGATACCTTCCTTGCTAACTTATGGTTGCATGATGGCATAACCGGGGTGTTAACATCACTGACTTGTTGAATACTTGTCAGTTAATTTGGAGGATGATAATAACAAAACGCCAGTTGTATCTTCAAAAATGTAGCTTGATAGTCGTAATTCTTTTTTGTTGTCAGATTGGTCTATATACTAAACAAAGTTAGCTAGCGTTGTCACTCTTGTTTAACTTTTGTTGCAATGTGAGGTGCGTTGCCTGCAACGATAGCTTACTCAGTTGTCAGTATTTATCAGGATAAGCATTGTCCGTGAAATCATTTCCCGCACTCTAGGTGGTGCTCACGGTGGACGAATCATAGACTATGCGAGGAATTTCTCTCCGACACCACTAGGTGAGTTGTTTTCTTCCTTGACAATAAACAATTAACAACAGTTGGGCCAAATCTATAATAAAAAAAATCAGTCAGTGTGCCCAACACTACACTGACATTTAATTCACAACTGATTTGTATCAAACCATGCTTGTCTTGTTGTAGCCTATGTGTTGAATTATGTTCTCCTAGATCCATGTTGATATGGAATACGTTACCGTCATTAATTAATAATTAATGAAAGGTCACTCAAAGTAGAAACGTACAGTTTTGTTTATTAGCTTACTAAACTTCTCACACTACTGTCAGAACATCGGTATCTGTGGCATGGCTCAAAGCCGTATGAGCTACACAGGAAACTAACGGGTTTATATAGATATATCAGGGAACAAATTAAGAGTCCCATTAGTGCATTTCCCCTTAACTTACGTAACACATAACATGAGTATAATCGACACAATAGGAATACAAATCAGCAATATAAAGTAATACTAATTACCATTGATGAGAACACTTAACTCAACACTATGCGTGGCTTGCTATATGTGAATGGAGCGGCCTTGACCATTCTTTTTGTTTGTTTATTATTTTGAGCTACTTTGGTATCATTCAGCTATTGATGTCTTAAAATGATAAAGTGTAAATCGTGTCTGTGGCAGGTCAGCCCTTGATGTATGAGGTGGACATTCTGGAGTTGTCCAAACAGGATGCTTTAATAACTTTTCTGGGTTTATTCTGTGCCCCAATTCATGGGTAACTGTGCTCATTCAGCGGCTCCTAAGCATGTGACCCCTTTTTATATAGAACAACAAGAACAACAATCAGTAGTTTCCCTGTCCAGGTTGGCATTTTCTAGTAAAATGCAAAACAGTAGTGATTTGGCTCATTGCTGGTCCCCAGCCCAAAGAATTGTATACCCCTTTTCCACAAAGGCAGTTTGTGGGCTGGTGCTTTATCTCGAACCAGTTCTTAGCGTTTTGACAGCCACAGAACTGGCTCTCGGCTAGAAAACACTTGGCTGGTCTAGAACCAAGAACCGCTTACGTCAGGCATGACTAACTAACTAACTTTATCATTGCTATTTTTTATAGAACTAAAGATGTTTAACGAGCTGCTAATTTCTCACATCAGTGGTTGCGATGGTCGAGGTGAACTGCCTGTCTCGGTCGGGGAGGTGTTGGAAAGAACAGCAGTAAAGCCTGGACTGTCTCTCCTTCCCGTTGTTGTTTGCAACTGACGTGACTCACAGGAGAGCTTCACGAAATTCCTGTTTACTTTTCATTAACATGAACATGAAGACTGACAATTAATTATAGTGCTCATTTAATAAATCATTGTTGAGATGCATTTAACAGGTCAGCATTGCAGACCACATGCATTAGATGTTGAGTGTTTTCTGCAAATTTTATCAGCCTACACTACAGCATAAAATAATAGAGTAATAAAAGATTTTCAGTGCCATGTTAAATCAGCACTGCGCTCCTACTCACCATAGCATATGCCTTGTCTTTCATGTTAGCCCTGACGCCACCTGTCAGCTCTCCATGTGAGTAGCCACACTGCTCCACAGGCCCTGATCTCGTATGGTTATCACTACGTGCTATGCTTTTATTTTATTTATTTATTTTTGGCTTTGTTTTGTTTTGTTATGCAAACCATTGACATCATCTGTGTGACATATTCATTGTAGTTCCTTATCACCTCGTTACAAAACAATTCAAATTGTTACTGAAAAAAAACTATGATCACCAGAATCAATCAGGTTTATCTCAAAGCATATGTCATGGAAGCCATTCTGTTAACTTTTGGATGTGGACTCAGACATTTCTTTCCCCATTAATTTCACTCAGTGTTAATGAATGAAACCACCAGGGAGGCATCTTGATTTCCCCTTCTTATACAGTGACGTGACCTTGCCCTATGTTAGCCCATGGAAAAGCAAACCGATTCTTATAAGGTTCTATGGTCTGAGCCAGCACTAATACCAGCCCAGAACTTTCACCTAGTTTGCGTTTGCTCAAGTCAAATCAAATGTATTTATGAAGCACATTTACAGCTCACGCTGACCAAAGTGTTGTACAATTAAATCACAATAAAATAAAATATCAAAACAAATAGAAAACAGAAACAAAACGATTAGATCACAAAACAAATTAAATAAAAAATAAAATAGAAAAACAGAAGCAACACACTCAACTAAGCATCTATATACACATCAAAAGAACAGAAACACCTCTAACAGAAAGCAAATATACAAATTATCAACTAAAATCGGGGGGATCCAAATGCTAAAGAATAAAAGTAGGTTTTAGTAGGGGGTAAGAGAGGCTGTTGTGTGTGTGTGTGTGTGTGAGTATTTGTGTATTTATTTTTTTGTCACACCCTGAATATTTCAAAGCAAACAAGAAAGAAAGGGTCCTGCATCCCATTGTATAACTACACTTTCTTGAGTTTGGTCAGGTCAGTGCTTGTCATGAACTTTGAACATATATACACGCAAATACTAGACGTAGATGGTTGGCGGCCCTATTTACATAAAACTATACATATTCAAAATTCAGTTTTTCTATTGTGTGCAGTATCATAAGTAATCATAAGGAAGTTGTCTGATGTGTCACCTTCAATGTATGCGTGAGTCACTCAACTGTAACGTCAGCATTTCTACATATATAAATTTAGAAAAAGCGTGCTGTAAAAGAGGTTGGCTAATTGTAAGTGTACTACAGAGTACACTTTTTGTTCTATTAATTGCCACTTTATGTAGGCTAATGTACAATTTTACATTACATATTGTGAAATTAAAATGTGCTAGTAGAGCATCCTTAGTTTCAAGGACAGTGTATTTTAACTTTGTCATGAAACACTAAAGCCAGTCTGCATATGTTTATTTCTTTTTTTTGTAAGTTATTTATTTAACATTTTTCAAACAATTTCTTGACCTCCATCCGCAATCTGAAATGAGTTGTTTAGACCCTCACACTGGAATGCTATTGGCTGGCACAGGCTTGTCCCAAAGCATGTTATGCATCATATGCCAGTCACACCCAACAAGTCACTGCTTGTCTTGCTGGAGAGAGTCCTCCCTTGAGTGCCTTCACCAAACCCCCTTTATATTCTCCAGATCTGGTGCAATGGCACAGTTCTTTACTATGGGCAGATTAAAGCACAATGTGTCAGCAACTGAGAGAGAACTGGGGCGTTGTGATCAAAGCCTCTCTTGGATCAGTGGGATGACTGATTAGTCACAGTCTTGGCAACTCTGCAAATTGTGACGCTCTGGTTTAGATGTTTGACATTAGATGTTGAGCATTCATTGTCTCTAAGACAGGACTCATGAGATGATGAGTGTGCATGTCATGTCAAGATGCTAGTTTGTTAACAAAAGGGAAGGTGGATAACAGACTCCTCTTTGATTCCCCCCCCCCTGAAAAACCTTGGCCTTGGGGCTTTCCCTGCCTTGCTTGACTCTTAACTACACATGTGTGTGAATCTCATCTACCTTCAGGCTTGAGTCGCTTGACTCTTACCTACACAAGTGTGTGAATCTCATGTCCCTTCAGGCTTGAGTCGCTTGACTCTTACCCTACACATGTGTGTGAATCTTTCATCTCCCTTCAGGCTTGAGCAGGAAAAGTGTGCCTATAAACCTTGATTATTTCCCTGAACAGGGCTGGACTCTAATGATACATTTTGTGATGTAAAGATTTACAATAGCTACATGATATGTACCCTGACCTTTAGAAAAAAATGGTGGATTCAATTCAAAACAGTAGCAGTAACCATTGGTTCACAGATGAACAAATGGCCTGATTACCGAGGTGTTACCTGAACTGAAAAAAAGAATAAAGTAGTGTTTGCTTGATAAGATCCAAGTCTGATAAGTCACGAGTGTGTCGAAGCACAGCGTGGAACCTCCGGGGTATGATGTGCTATGGGTGGAGTGGGGGTGGGGGTGGGCTCTGTTGACAGTTATGATTTGGGTAGAGTTCAAGGGTCAGGGTTGATGGAAGTGCTTGTCCGGAGATGGCAGCGTCTGCCCTGTCATCACTCCTTTCTTCTCTTCCTGTCCCTCCGGTCATGAGGAGTGGCACTGGGGATTTCTCTGCCTCCAGGCTATGACTTCTTAATCTGTCTGATGTCGTTTTAATAAAGGAGTTCTGTGTATTCACACGCCCGGCTTTGCCTGAGAAGAGTTAATCATCCGCTAGTGCCTATTTGTGTGTGTGTGTGTGTGTGTGTGTGTCTCCGACCACAAGACAGTGGGAGAGATCCAGTGAAAGGGAGATAAATGGAGTGAGAGACATTGAACGGCAAGAGCAGTAGCAGCTCAGGGCCTCTCCCTCAGCACCAGGCTCCTACATGCTGCGCCGGCTGGCCTTTGAAACAGGACAAGGAGGGACCGGCAGGACCGGTTTTCCTCAGATGGGGAGAACCCGTCAGACCAGTTGCCTGAGCCAGCCGAGCGCTGGTATGATCCCAGGTCCCACTGAATGTGCTAACCTGCCCTGCCAGTCAGATGAGAGTGGTGTATAGGTTCAGAGGTATGCAGGGTGAATGTAGAAGCACACTGCCTGGTCGTCTCTGCAGTGTCTCTGGATTTGTGTCCCTTCTGATTGACTCCACTAACCCAGAGGTGAGTACTAGGAATGTGGTAGATGTCATGGTGGCAGGGATGTCTTGGGTGTATTGTGTTCAATGGCATTTGGAGCACACCACTTTGTTAAAGAGGACTGGATATGTTTGTGGGTTCTGTTATGCTGTTTGCATCCTGAGATGAAATGTCCAGTGATGCCAGCATTCTTTCAGGAGTAGAGGGCTGGGAAGGCTTAGTCCGGACTCTTTGGATGTGAACTGTTTGAGCCCCGCATAGACCTCATTCATTGTTTTTGGTTTCTGTGATAGATATGACACGGCACCTCAGAAATTGTGATAAATGGTGCAATATCTTGCTGCTACAAATGTGAAGGGAAAAATTATTTTTGTGTCGGATTAAATACTGGCCTTAGTGTATGCAGCGGTCTAGTTTCTTACCCATTCATCATTGTTCGGTTATGGCTTAATTTGGATGTCAAATGTGTACAGATTTCAATGTGTGTAATTCGAGACAAGACAAGCATTATCTTTTGGATGGGAGATGGGAAGAAGCCAGAATAGTAGACTGGAATGACCAGAATGCTGTGAATAGAGCCGGTTAATGGTTCCCATGCCATAATGATCATTAGCAAAACTGATAATGTGGCTATGAGCATACTTGAATATATTTTAGTTCGACAGGGTTGTATTGGCATATTTTTACTTGAATAATAGAATAAAATGCTCTAAAAGAGGTTTATTTATTTATTTTATTTATTTATTTATTTATTTATTTTATTTATTTTACAGGGACATTGCACCATACGGCAGAGCCAGATTCTATCCCGCTAACTGACGCCTGCAGACCTTTTTATAGTTTTACAAAGCAGTGAGGATTGAGGGAGGTTCCTTGAGTGAGGATTCAGCTTAATGTGTGTGGTTAAGAGGGCACAACACATGTAGAATATTGACACACTCTCTCTCCCTCCCCCTCTCTCTCTCTCTCTCTCTCTCCCTCTCCCTCTCCCCCTCTCCTTTTCTCTCTCTCTCTATCCCTCTCCTTTTCTCTCTCCCCCCTCTCTCCCTCTCCTTTTCTCTCTCTCTCCCTCTCCCCCTTTCCCTTTCTCTCTCTCTCTCTCCCTCTCCCTCTCTCACTCTCCTTTTCTCTCCCTCTCCTTTTCTCTCTCTCTCCCCTCTCTCCCTCTCCTTTTCTCTCTCTCCCTTTCCCCCTCTCTCTCTCTCTTTCCCTCTCCCCCATCTCTCTCTTTCTCTCTCTCCCTCTCCCCCATCTCTCTCTTTCTCTCTCTCCCTCTCCCCCCCCCCCCCCCCCCCCTCTCTCCCTCTCCCCCTCTCTCCCTCTCTCCTTCCCCCAGTTCCAGAGATGATGAGCAGCCCTGTCCTGAGTGGAGGCAGCCCTGGCAGTAGCGTGGCGCTCTCAGACTCGGCTGAGTTGTTTCACGAGCTGTGGGGCCGCCTGAGGGAGTGCCATGACGGTGCGCTTCAAGGTATTCATATCCCAAATACTACTGGCTCACTTAACTATGTACGCACACACACACATTTATCAGATATAAATGCACACATTATACCAGATATTTGATGGATTACATGCTAATTAAATCATTGCCTTGACTGGCTAACAACAAATGTCCTCATAATGTGTCCGATTTCACAAAAAGTTAGTAAAGGATTGTGTGTGTTTAGTTTTTACTTTTCTATATGAGGGCTCTGTAGAGGACAGAAGCCTGTTTCAAATGCTGGATCTCTGAGAAGACAGAAGCCTTTTTCATATGGTGGATCTCTGAGAAGACAGAAGCCTGTTTCATATGGTGGATCTCTGAGAAGACCGTATCTAGATTACAGCTATCCTCCCAGTACAGGGATAGATTGAATCAAATGATTAAGTCCTCCCAGTGTAATATCATTTGGATCATGAATTGACATCTTTCAGAACATCAGCTCCAGAAAACATGGAGTATCTGTGGAAGGAGTCTGAGGTTCAAGGCCAAGAGGCTATTTTGGTCCTTTTCTACTGATAGATGCAACCGTCTTCAGCAAGTGACCAAACCAATCCAAGAAACGACTCCGTTCAGAATTCAGCCCTTTCTCAGTGCACAAAAACATCATTGTTTAGAACGGGGTATCTACAAGCAACTCCCTAATGGATTTGGTGAAAGGGGAGGCCCCTCTCTTTCTCTCTCTCTTCCCCTCTCTCATCCACAGTTCGCTGGTTTCCTGAAAAAACGGCTACTGAATATCATTACTCATTCAGACATTCTCCCTCACAATCACCTCATTCAGGCCTGCTGGCGGGATTGGGTTTGCCGTATTGATTCTGGTTTCTGTGTGAGGTCGACGAAGGCATTCAAAGCCAGAGTGCTGTGTGCTCACAGATTGACCAACAAACAGGACTGTGGTCACCTAGGATGGCAGAATGCCGACAGAACAGTGGCGAAGGACAATTCGTAACAGGATTGTGGCCAAACATGTAGATCTGGAGGACAACAAACTGAACTGGGCCAATGAGTAGAAGAGTAGAACAAACACATTTCCACACTTCAGTCATGTTGGCATGTCATTGTTATGAGCAGTGATTCAGGCATACAGTTTGTTTTGTTTTCTTTACAGGTCTGCAGACAAAGGTGTCCAAACTGAAGAAAGAGCGATGCTTGTAAGTTTTCCTCCAGTGTAATTTAACCAGGGATTTCTGTTGGGAAAATCACTTTTGAGTGTTTATCTTGAAACCTTACTTCTCTCTCTTTTTTACCTTACTAGAAAAAGGAACCATAAATAAAATAACGCATCAATTTCATTCACCTCTGTCACCGCCATCTGGCCAAAACACTTTAGAGTCTTGCATTTATAAGCATTCAGTCATTAATCAGATTTGGCGCAAAATTTCCCACAGAGCTTGACATTAGTTTCCCACTCTAGCAAAGCTTTCCGCTTGGCTGTGCAGTGTTCCTCATGGTTCTGGCTGAAGCCTCCTGTTCCGCCTGACCCCTCAGTCAGTGTGTTTGGGGTTTCAGGTGTCTGGGCAAGGGGCCTGACAAAGACCCCCTTTTTCACTTAAGGCTAGGCAGTTCTAGGCAACTGACCTGAAGAGCTTAACCTGAATTTGTATTTTTATTTTAAGAGAGAGGTAGAACCTGTTTCTCATTTGAAAACTCATTAGCATGTGAGCGCTTTGTATCATAGATACTGTATGTTCATATGAATATGTTCGTTTAATGTTTTGAAGAGTTCGATTCTAAATGTAAATTCTAAATGTCTCTCCTTTTCAATGTAGAGATGCCCAGAGACTGGAGGAGTTCTACAACAAGAACCAGTTGTTGAGGGAACAGCAGAAGGCACTACAGGACAACGTCAAAGTCCTGGAGGACAGGTGTGCCTTTATCATGCGCATGTCTCTAATGTCTTTAATGTCTCTAAGCTCTTGGGAATGCACAGTAGTTGTCCTGTGGTCTGAGTGTAGGTCAGACTGCAGTGTGGTTCAAAAACAGCCGTATTTTCTGTTAAACTGGACACAAATGTGTACATTTGGTTGTGTTTTTTTTTGTCAGCTCTCTTGTATGGTCCTCTCATCTCCTCTCTCTCTCTCTCTCTCTCTCTCTCTCTCTCTCTCTCTCTCTCTCTCTCTCTCTCTCTCTCTCTCTCTCTCTCTCTCTCTCTAGGTTGCGTGCGGGGCTGTGTGATCGCTGTGCCGTGACAGAGAGGCACATGAAGAAGAAGCAGGGGGAATTTGAGACCATCTGCAAACAGAACCAGCTGCTCATTTCAGAACTCCGTGAGTTTAAACCTTGAGACCTTACCTTGAGATATTTAGACCCATTCCACAAAATAGCTTTAGGACATCAACACAGGCCGTGCCCCAATGAATCTCAGCTTGAGCAAGATTCTCTGACCTACAGAAAGAAATGCCCCCCCACTGAACTATTTGAGAATGCATTTCATTCCTTGTGTTGTCTGTGCCTAGGCTATAGTGATTTCTGTTTACTGATAAGTGTGTGTGTGTGTGTGTGTGTGTGTGTGTGTGTGTGTGTGTGTGTGTGTGTGTGTGTGTGTGTGTGTGTGTGTGTGTGTGTGTGTGTGTGTGTGTGTGTGTTTTAGGAGTGGATAGAGACTCCCTTCAGGAAGAGAACAAGAGACTTAATCTTCAGTTAGAGAGTCTTCAAGAATGCAGGTGGGCATAATTAACACACACTACTCTATAATACACAGTAAAGGGATTCTAATCCAATACACCTTTTTGATTTTTTGTAAAATTCAGTTAATTGCTCCTCTGTGTGTGTGTGTGTGTGTGTGTGTGTGTGTGTGTGTGTGTGTGTCCAGATCTCCCCACACCATGTCCTCAGAGGCAGAGGATGGAGTGATCCCCGACTCTCCGCTGCACTCCGTCTCCCTGCCTTCCATCAGCAAGATGAAGAGGAGGAAGGAGCACACTCACGTGCGCTACGCAGAGAAGCCTCTGTCCCAGTCGGCCAAGGGTAGGGCTCATGGGTCTGGACTCAAACATGCAGACTCAGCCTGTGCTTTTCACAGAACTGTAAGGCACACAAAATGAGAGTGTTATACTCATTTGGGTAGATAAATGGTATACCATGCATACCAGTTTTCTGTGTCTGTCAGTACTTTAGCAATTAGTACATAGAGACTGAACAAGGACGCAAACTAGAGAATAGATTATAGGAACCTTAAATAATCCAGTCAAGTGATCTGAATAATATTTTCTTCTGTTTTAAGCAGCTACTAATTGCATATGCATCTAGCCTGCTACATTAACCTTATAGGGATTTGCCAGAGTTTTATTTTTTTATATGAATAGCAAGGCAAATGGTTGAAAGTGAAATCGGTGCCCGTATAATGCAGCACAGTTAATGATTCATTGTCCTTTAGGATTGTCTTCCTCACTGCCTCTGCGTTGCTATGACGAAGGTGTCCTGGTTCCTGAAACCTGTGAGATGGATGGGAACCCAACTACAAGTACAGTTTAGCCTACCTTCTTTTTTTGTCCGTGCAAATGGCTTCTCCTCCGCTTGAGCTCAGTAGAGAGACATTGGGGCTCATGCAGTAACATTCTCATCATTTTCTGTTGAGAGAAAAAATAAGAGAAGTCAACTCCAGATGCACCAAACGTTCTTTACCATCCAAATCTGCTCTTACCCCGGTGTGCTGAATGATGATCCTACTTCATCTTTAATTGGAGGCGCGTGGCCGATTTGTTGTTATTAGCATAGGTAACGCCCCCTAAACATGTGCCAATACTCTGGCACATGCCCAAAAACTGGCAAGATGCCAGGGAAACATTTCTGTAAGAAGAACAAGAACTTCAGCAGTAGTGAAATTGATAGTCTGTTAAATAAACTAAAACAGAGTAAACTTGTGTAAATTTGATTATATGATATTTATGGTTTAAAAAAATAATAAGTTAGGTTCTTCTTAGGGTTTTTTTTCTCATCTTGGTAGAAGTGCTCTTACCTAAAGAGGAAAGCAAAAATAAGAAAACATTGGTCAATCCCAGAAATCAATGGGTATTAGTAAAATGAGAACAAGTTGTGGATACAAACAAAACTAAATGAAAATGTATTTGTATATCACTTACTGCATGTGGCCCATTGTCTGATACAGTGGGGAAAATAAGTATTTGAACCCCTGCCGATTTCGCAAGTTTGGCCACTTGCAAAGAAATGTGTGATCTATAATTGTAATGGTAGGTGTATTTTAACAGTGAGAAATAGAATATCAACAAACAAATCCAGAAAACTGCATTTCATAACATTTATGACTTTATTTGTATTTGATGCAGAAAATAAGTATTTGAACCCCCAAGCAAACAGCAAGAATTCTGGCTCCCAATGACCAGTTATGTGCCCAAGAAGCACACAGATTAGTCCTCATTAGGCCTAACAAGGGACACCTGATCTCAACTGGTGACGTGTATAAAAGAAACCTGTCCAAAGAATCATACTTCACACCTTCAACCTCACCACCATGGGCAAAACCAAAGAGTTGACCAAGGACGTCAGAGATAAGATTGTAGACCTGCACAAGGCTGGAATGGGTTACAAAACCATCGGCAAGCAGCTTGGTGAGAAGCAGACAACTATTGGTGCGATTATTCGTAAATGGAAGCAACACCAAACAACTGTCCATCGCTCTAGGTCTGGGGCTCCATGCAAGATATCCCCTCGTGCGGTATCGGTGATCATCCGAAAGGTGCAGAATAACCCCGGAACTACACAGGGGGAGCTTGTGAATGATCTCAAGGCAGCTGGGACCACAGTCACCAAGAAAACCATTGGCAACACACTACGCCGTAATGGTTTGAAGTACTGCAGAACTCGCAAGGTCCCCCTGCTCAAGGAAGCTCATGTACAGGGCCGTCTGAAGTTTGCCAATGAACACTTGAATGATTCTAAGGAGGATTGGGAGACAGGATGTGGTCAGATGAGACCAAAATCAAGCTCTTTGGCATCAACTCGACTTGCCGCGTTTGGAGGGGGAAGAATGCTGAATATGACACCATCCCCACCGTCAAGCATGGAGGTGGAAACATTATGCTTTGGGGCTGTTTCTCTGCCAAGGGTACAGGACGACTCCACTGCATCGAGGGGACTATGGATGGGGCCATGTAATGTGGAATATTGGGCTTGAACCTCATTCCCTCATTCCCTCCCATTGAAAACGCAACCTTAAGGATTTGGAGAGGATCTGCAAAGAGGAGTGGACCAAAATCCCTCCTGAGATGTGTGTAAACCTGGTGACCAACTACAAGAAAAGTCTGACGTCTGTGCTTGCCAACAAGGGTTATTCCACCAAGTACTAAGTCATGTTTTGCTAGGGGTTCAAATACTTATTTCCTGCATCAAATGCAAATTAAGTCATAAATGTTATAAAATGCAGTTTTCTGGATTTTTTTGTTGATATTGCAAGTGGCCAAACTTGCGAAATCGGCAGAGGTTCAAATACTTTTTTTCCCCACTGTATATGCAACAGCTGTCAATCATTCTGTGCTTTCGTAATGACTTCTGCATGCAGTCTCAATGATGTATATGGATTATGTTCTGCTCAATGTATACAAAGACTATGGAAACATGAATTGGTTTATTTTGTGTGTGTGTGTGTGTGTGTGTGTGTGTGTGTCAGAAGTGAGTTCAGTGGGCAACGGGAGGGCTGTGGTTGCAGAGACCTGTCGTCTGGAAATACCTGAAGAGGTATGTGAGACCTGAGGATGCTGCATTTTACCTGTCAATTTCAGTCTGTCGCGTTGTGTTCAAGGCTCTTTTCTTCATTTCAGTCTGTTCAGTCTGTCGCGTTGTGCTCAAGGCTCTTTTCTTTCTGTTGCAGATTTACATGACAACTAAAAAGTAGATCCAAAACTCATGCATGATTGTGTTGTGACTGTAGTCGTGTAAACTTATGACTGTGTGTGTGTGTGTGTACAGGACTCTCAAAGTGTGCTCAGCTCAGTCTTTGGCTCTGCACGGAACACATCTCCAGACGAACCCAAAAGACATTCAAAGTGAGTTCATGCAGATACTACCAACAAACATAGAGATTCTGATATAAAAGTATAAAGTTAATTAATATTTTTTCAACGTGACCCCTATTTATTTCTGTTTTTGGTTTCCAAACTTTTAGTAGTCACAGTTGTTGTTGTTGTTCTCTGTGCCCCTGCCCAGCCTCATCCAACCAGACGCCACCTCCCCTTCCCTCTTGTGGAAGATGTCTCTCTCCCCCCGCCACCTGCGCCACCCCCCCGCAGTGGCCACCCCCCGCATCGTCCCTCTCCAAGCCTCCCACAACCCCCCCCCTGAGCCAGCCAAGAGGAAGGCCACGAGCCTCAGCAGTGGTGGGGGGGAGGAGGAGGATGGTGGGGGCACGGAGAGGCCCCTGGACCTGTCCCCAGAGGAGAGGCCGAAGAGGAGGCCTCGTCTGGGCCCCCAGCCACAGGCTCCGAGCAGAACCATAGGGCCAGAGGAGACGCAAGATGAAGACGCGCTCTTCAAACAGCCTACCATACTGGTATTTGTGTGTGTGTGTGTGTGTGTGTGTGTGTGTGTGTGTGTGTGTGTGTGTGTGTGTGTGTGTGTGTGTGTGTGTGTGTGTGTGTGTGTGTGTGTGTGTGTGTGTGTGTGTGTGTGTGTGTGTGTGTGTGTGTGTGTGTGTGTGTGTGTGTGTGAGGTCTTGAAAAATTGTAACTGTTAACTTCAGTTAGAAAATGTGATTACTTATTCTGTAAGCTATTTAAGCTTCTTATTATGTATTATTCTTTCCTTGTTTATAGGAGTTCTTCAGAAACATTTCATAATATTTGAGCTCATAAATGCCAGTCATCCCTGGCTTTAAGCTGTGAATTATATGTGGCTGTTTCCCTGTTAGGCTCCAGTAAGGAAGAAGAGCAGGGAAGCCCAGCCAGACTCAGAGCAGACATCAGTCCTCCGGCCTAACCCCTGCGCTCACGTCAAGAGCCCTCTGCAGGAGGCCACAGGTACTACACTTCAGTCAGCCATCAACCACATCCCAGGCTCATGTCAGCACAGCATGGGGTGGGCAAAGGTCATAGATGGATAAATACAAAGCTGGACATGGTTGTGTTTGCTTTGCAGAGCAGAGCTGGAGTGTGGACCCAGCAGCAGGCCTCTCTCAGTACAGCGCTGACAGCCCTCCTCAGACAGAGGTACAGAATGCCGCACAGGGCCCATGTCACGCTGTGTCTATGAAGGAATGTGGTACTAGCATTGAATGAACTGTGAAGTAGCAATAAGCAAACGTGGTGTACATTAGAAAAAAAAAGTTACTATTGCTATGGCAAGTTTATTTCAGTAGCATATTTCGTACACAAAGGCAATTGTATGAAATATGCTAAATATATGAGGAAACTCAGCTCATGGAAAAATTGACAAAATGTCTGTGAGATGTCTCTCTGATTTTTTTGTGTGTATGTGTGTGTGTGACCACCGATAGACCATAGCAGAGGCGGAGACTGTAGACACCGACTGCACCTACCTGAGCCACAGCATGCTCATACAGGCCAGAAACAGACATGATAAATCAGGTACGGTTTCAAGGAACACCCCCTCTTCAAGGTCCCAGTCTACTCACAAAAAGCAGTTTTCTGTTGTTGAGATAAGGTCTTTGTGGCATTCTGCCCCAATTAAAACCAACATGCACTGATTAAAACACACACACACACACACACACATACAAACACAGACACATGCATTTCTCTATTTTTGAGTCCACCAATGGCAGTCCTACTTATGACTCACTTCGGTGAATATCTTTAGTCAAATGGAGCGCTGAAGAGATGTTGGCATGATGTGTATTGATCCGGGGATTGATGTGTATTGATCCAGGGATTGGTCTGAAGGCTAACGACAGCCTGGCTGAGATCTTTGATAAAACGGCGTACGGGGAGTACGAGTCGTGTCCACAGGATGGCAGCTTTGAGGAGGAGCGGGACAAGGAGGGCTGTGAGGAGAACCACGAAGACGACGAAGACGCAGAAGAGGAGGACGAGGAGAAAGCTGGGCATGGTGAATAGAATTATTAAGGAGTTTAGTACAACCATTTGTACTAGGTTGTTTCAACATTTCAAGCATGTCTGACCTAGAAGTGACGGTGTTTGGATGTGTTTGGATGAAGATGGTGGTGTTTTTTTTTTTCTTCTTCATGAAACTGAACTGTTTGAAACTGCAGTTCCTGAGAGAGGAGCCTTTTTTCCAAAACGTGATGCACATCAAGAAAAAATGCATCTATGCTTGGCATGTGCAGAATGGTTGGAAATAATGACCTTTTCATCTTTGTTTTCTTTCAGAGAAGGACTGTGACCCTGTATATGCAGCAGCTATGAAAGTGAAGGGGACTCCAAGGAAGAGGTAAGACTATCCTCCTGGGCTCGACCTTTGACCCTCAGTGTCCGCCGTCAGCCTTCATTAGCTCTTTATTTCCGCCCGCAGTACGGAGCCTGGCTACGCTTACGTGGATGTGGTCCGCAACAGAGATGAGAGGAGAAAACTGAAGGGTCACACCTGTAAGGAGTGTGAAATAGTAAGTGCACTCAGGGGTTTTTTTTTTTGGGGGGGGGTCACTAATGAGATGAGATTATGAGAAGATGCTTTATAATGCCCTATAAGGTATTGATATTGTCTGAAGTACAAATGCACTTGTTTTTCAGTGATGAAAAGTAACATGTTACCAGGCCCTCAAAAATATGCCACAAGTCTGAGTGGCAGGCAAAATATTCTGGACTTCTGTACTAAGTTTATTTTTAAAGCTTTGTATGTAACAGAATGAACCCCACTCTAATTGTAGCGCCAGAATTGACTCCTTGGTTATGGTATCGGACAGCTATCACTTCTGACTACCCTTAGATTTCGGTAACAGACCCGACCTCCTATCTGCTCATGAGCACAGAGCTGATGCTGCTCTTAGCGATAGAAACAGACCTGACTCCCCTGCGCTCATTTGCGGACCTGACCTTGATGGACCTGATCTGACCTTGTGCTGACCTTGCCTGACCTTGCCTGACCTTGTGCTGTTGGTTGCAGTACTACGCTGATCTCCCAGAAGAAGAGCGTGAAAAGAAGCTGGCCTCCTGCTCCCGCCACAGATTTCGCTACATCCCTCCTTCAACTCCGGAGAACTTCTGGGAGGTTGGATTCCCGTCGACCCAGACATGTGTGGAAAGAGGTAAACTAGCCTGTGTGTGACGCCAACAATAAAACCAGTTAGAACCCACTGAAGCTCTGAGCTTTCGACATTTAATGTGCCCTGCTATTACCAGGTTACATCAAGGAGGACAAAGAGCCTGACCCCCGCATGAGGAGAAGACGGCCCTACGTCGCCATGTTCTCTCCAAAGGCCAAGGATTGAAGATGTTGAAACCAGTGAGATGTTGGTTCAGTCACAACCTACTTACTGAACTAATCTCTTATCTGGACGTTTTGTCTTCCATGTTTAGTTTGCACTTTCTAATTTCATATGATTGTAGATTAATAATGTTGGTTTTGATACTTAATTGTAATAAATATTTACTCAACCAAAGTTTTTCTTTTTATGTTTTGTCGTTTTCCCAGTGAATTTCTAAATGCTTGACATTATGATTTCTGAAAATGTTTTGAAAGTATACGTCCTGACGTTGGATCAGAAGTATTTATTAAGTTACAAATGAAGTATAACTACATACAGAATAACAGAATACAGAATCATTCAATGAGTGGCTATCAGGCACAGGAGCTTTGTGGAATGATGTCCAGTCTTCTCAAAGATCCTTCTCCTCAGAACTACACAATGGTTCTGACAATTATACCACTGGAAAGGCTTAACTGACTTAAATTATCACTACATCTCACAATACCATCCCTACAGTCAAACACAGTGGTGGCACCATCCCTACAGTAAAACACAGTGGCGGCAGCACCATGCTGTAGAAATGTTTTCTGCGCAGCGACTGGGAGATTAGTCAGGAAAGAGGGAAAGATGGATGCAGAAAAATATAGAGCAATCTTGAGGGGAAAGCTTTTCCAGAGGCTCTCAGGCTGGGGCAAAGGTTTACATTTCAACAAAACAACCCGAAACAAGAAAAAAACAGGAGTGGCTTTAAGAAAACTGGAGGAGTGGCCCAGCCAGAGTCCGGACCTGAACCCAATAGAACATCCCTGGACAGACCTGGAAATGGCTGTGCAACGACACCCCCCATCAAACCTGGTTGAGCTTGAATGATTCTGCCGAGAAGAATGGGGGGAAACTTCCAAAAGTAAGGCGTGCCAAGCTTGTAGGGTAATTCCCAGGAAGACTTGTGGCTGTCATTGCTGCCAAAAGTGCTTTAACCAAGTTCTGACCTACGGGTATGTATACTAGATTGGATATATCTGTGTCTTATTTTTAACAAATTATTGAAACACAACCTGTTTTTGTTTTGTCTTTGTAGAGTATTGTGCATAGGTTGGTGAGAGAAAAAAAGTCCAATCCATTTTAAGATGTGAACTTGAAAGGGTCTGAGAACTTTCCAAATGCAGTGTATGTTTAAGTCCTTAAAAACAAAAACTGACTGTGCACCCACATTGTCTGTGTGTGGTCACGAATTCGTTAACTTGGCAAACAAAAAGCCCTGGTTTCAGTCACCTTGACCGTTTACTGCATTATGGACCAGGACACAGTAACCCCGGCTGCCCTGCGTGATAACGACCGCAGCAGCAGCAGCAGTGAGCAGCGACCCCCAGACTGCAGCGACAGCCGATGGTGACCGTGGGTGGGAGTTCATCGATCCCCAGTGAGACCACTGTAAGAGCTTACGCAAAGTTGCGTATTCCCATTCACTTACATGGGGCAAAGCACTTCAGGACCACTGTAAGAGCTTTACACAGAGCTTCCACTTCCACCTTGGTCCCTCTTTTTCTAAATTAATCCTTATCCTTGACCTTATAGGCAAGACAGGAGCTAAAGCTTAAAGACAGGAGCCCTAACAAAGTTTCAGACAGAGGGTGATTATTTGTCTCATACTGAACATCTCAAATGTGTTTTTGGATCATTGAAACATGTAAAGCTATTCTAGTAGACCCCAAATAGGAAATTATGAACACTGAAAATTAGAATAAGTCAAATTAGAATTAGAATAAGTTTAGAATAAAATTAGAATAAGCAACCACTGACTTTTCCTCTTTTTTTTGTATTTGTCTTCCAAATGTCGCCACCAAATTCAAACTGCCACTTCAACGTAAAAACTCAAGAGGCCCTCTCTCGAGCCAGTCTTGTCTGATCTGGACTACTGTCAAAACATGGCAGGCCACTCCAATGGAAATATGAAGGGCTCTTTCTAAGCTTATGAAAACACGATTCTTAGTTATACACTAACAAAAACATAAGTATAAATCTTTCATGACGTTTACAAAATCATTCACTTGTACTCAGGGTATACTTTGTATTCATCAGTGTGCATGAAAATCAACATTAAAATACTTTCTGTAATACAAAAATGATTTGTAAAGGCCCCGTTCTGGTCAACGTTCTCTGAACTTTCTAATCGTTCAATTTCGAGCGTTCTAGGGCGATGTGGACACATCTGGCGTGTAACTTAACGAAAGAATAGCGTAGGACTGACGCATGACTACTAACGTGGGACTCACGCATGAGGAGCATGTAACCGCGACTTGTGACGTGTCACTTGTGCGCGACAAACGTGTGCTGACGTGTCTGCTACTAGCGCTGCTGCAAGTAAGAAGATGATAAATCCTGCTGAAAGTAAGAAGAATACAAAGCCTCTTTCACTAGCAATGTCTTCGGACGAAGATTTACTGTTACTATTACTGTGATTTACGCAATAACGGGCGTTATGCCTTGGGTTTTATGTTATTAAAATAAATGATTTAAATTTGACACTGAATTTGTGTTTCTCAATGTTTATTATTAGAAAACATCAACACATCCACACACATTGTCCATGTCACAAGAGTCTTCATATCATATCCATCTGCCATGGAACAGCACCAGCTATAACAGTGCTCAGCTATGTTCAAGTTCAGTACATCTACTTCATGCTGGGCTCAAGCAAGCATATATACCCTCCACTCCGCTTTTCGCTAGATTATGCAATGACCTTGCATGACATGATAGCATGGAATATGCAGATTTATAGTGCACAGAATAACGTTTGCAATGATGTAAGTTGCGTTTGTTGATCACGTATGGTTAATAACATATTAATTGTAGAAGGGACATGATAAAATCAAGATCTTCCCTTGGTGAAAAAACTTTCGCCGATATCTTCCTACGAGAGATGGGTTAGGTGCTCAAATTTCCCTGGATCAAAGAGGACGTTAGTAGGCATGTCCAAACTAAAAATCACTTATCAGGATTGCTGCGCACATAAGTTATTTCGGGTGCATCAACTGTACTCAGTCTACCCTACCCAACGACTGACTATGATAGCCAAACGCGTGCAAAGTTAATAAAACGTTCCACGAAAGTTCTCCAGCGTTTAAATTAAACGTTGAAGAACGCTGATCTCCATGAGAACTTTTGTGCATGTTCAAAACTTTTTTTTTGGACCAGCGTTCTCCTCCGATCACCGACGATTACAGCGTTCACCAGCTTTCACACAAAGCTCTTCTGGCGCAATTCCAGCGACCATGGACGATTACCAACGTTTCCTCTAACATCATAGAACGTTGACCAGAACGTCATGGTGTGACGGGGCCTTTAGGGTGATTTCAATTACATCTTCATTGGAATGATTTTAAAATAACACATTCTGGGATCATCTGACCATGAATGAATACTTTAATGAGATACATTCAGCTCCAGACGGGGAATCATGGGAACACTGTCTGTGATGATGGGGCAGCCACCTCAGACATACTGAGGACGGACAACGAATAGGTAGGTAAGGTCATCTGGACACGGGATGGAAATGTTGTTTGAGATCCTAGCCTCATTGTTCTTGAATTCTTGCATATGGAAGACATATCTTCCTCTACAGGCTAACAGCAGTCGGTTGCTGAACTGGAAGCTGCTCTCATACTCTCCCAGATAGACATTCTTTAGAAGGCGGCCAGAAAAATTATTGCACATATGGCCATAGTTGAGGCAACTCTGATCAGTTGAAAAGACTTCAGCAACCCATGGAATAGATCTAGATGAATAAGTGGATGTAATCGGCACAGGGGTGTCGAATGTCTTTTGCCTTCCATAAGGATTATATACTTCATATCTCCTGGACAAGCTTGTGAGATTGAAGCTAACGCTCCAGGGATTGACAGTGTAAATCCTGGGCTGGAACTGCTCACTCTGTCCATCCACATGCCCAGTCAGAGCGGAGAAGTTCAGTGCGTGGAACTGGAACCCTAGTAGAATGGCAGAGTGGAACAGCTCTTTGTGGCTGCTGTAGAGGCGGGAGGTGAAGGGCAGCTCATACAGCTGCACTGGGGTCATCATGGGGAAACGCACGTGACCCAGCAGAGCTGCCTGCTGCTCAGGGTTCACCTCCTCACCTTGTGCCAGCATCCAGGCATCCAGCGCACCCAGCAGCCAGGCCTCGTCTGGCAGCACCAGGTCTGAGCGGACCAGCAGACCCTTCAGGAGCTCCTCTGGAAGGCTCACCCACTGGGCTGAAGCCACCAGCGGCTCCACATTCCAGCCCAGGTAGCGCAAGACATTCTCACGGAGCAGGTCATCACCGGACCGCCCTGCGTACCTGCACAGCGCCACCTGCGTGCGGAAGGAGGAATCTTCAGGCAGCAGGGGCACAAAGAGACGTCCGATGTCCTCCATCAGACGCTCTGCGCCAAACTCAGAAGCCAGCTGATGAAGACACTGCATGGAGGAGGAGGTGACTGTGATACTGCATGTGTAGAGGTACCTGTTGGTGGCAACAAGGAGGTCAGTGAGCCACTCCATGGGTGAGACAGCATGGGGGCCATGATGAATATTACAGACCTACAAAACCTTTTAAAGGCCCAGAAATAATGGTAGTAATATGAGACTAATATTTGTGCAGTGAAATTATTGACATCATACCGTACGAATTCTCGAATGTAATGTCGGCAGTTCAAGCTGATGTCCATTTCATAGATTGATTTGTTGGTGACAAATTTTGGGAAGAGAGAGAGAACCAGGCTGTGCACACAGATACTCTCTTTAGTGTTGTTAGCAGGGGCCTCAAGCGTCTCCACTTCAAGGGAATCTTCCGGAGGGTAGGAGAATGTGAGGGTGAAATCACAACCCTTGCCACTGTCAAACAGCTCCCCCAGCTGGCCAGAGAGCTCAATGCTGTTATCCAGAGGGTAGCTCTTATTGTTGTTAAAAGCTGGATCTGTGAGGATAGGCACAGTCAGTAGCATGGTTAATCCTGTTCCTTTGTAATATGTAATACGTAATATGAAGTCCTTAAACCAACCAGTTCTTTGGTAAATCTTTATTGGTCTGATCGCCCATGGTACACATGTTTGTATTATTCCTTTGAGTTAATGAATGGAAAAATCTATTGAGGTGGATTCATATGTTGATTAATTGATCTTCAATCTTTAATTCACATCTGATCATTTATGACACACTTCTTACTATACTTGCTTACTTTAAATGATTGACGCATTCAGTTGAGGTAGTTTACTATCTGTTCTAATTTTTTTTAGTCAGCAGTTTGTTTGTGTTTCAGTAGGGGGCTTACCAACATCACACAGCACACCAGCATCCTCTGTATGGGAGCAGTCAGTCACTCCCCAGCCTTTAAAGGCACAGCTACTCAGGGACTTCTTGCTGCCTTTGCATCCTAGATCATCCAGCCATATTTTTCCAGAACCTGATAACCGCACAAATATACACACGCTGTGGTTGTTGTATAATAGCTGGAAGAAAGACACCTCTTCCTTAAACCTATGTATGCTGTGTTTGTTTAAATGCTCTTGTTAATAAAGAATCCTCTCATCTGAATGGGGCACAACATTATACAGTTTGGTCCATGAGAGATTCAGCTGGGCCATACAGGCTTGCAAACACAGTTTTCATTCTTAAAATGGCAGTTAGGAGAATGGTGATCCAGATAACTAACCTTGTCCGAACTTCCCTCCTGGTTCTGCAGAAAGGGCACCACGGAAACCCAACTGGGTGCACACCACCTGCACCTCCTCCGTCCCCCAGCCATCATCACACACCGTCCCCCAGCTGCCAGCGTGGAACACCTCCACCCGCCCCTCTGACGGCCATCTTCTATCCACCAGACGAACATCGCCCTCCTGTACTTGCCGTCGTCCACCTGAAGAGGGAGACAACAACAGGCCACCAGAGATCAAAAGACAGACAGACAGACAGACAGACAGACAACACACTAAAACACACATCATTACTGGCAATTCACTTACTCTCTGTGTGTGTGTGTGTGTGTGTGTGTGTGTGTGTGTGTGTGTGTATAACATGCAATATTAACATCACATTTTTCTTCCCCACATGTTCTTCATCAGTACTAACATGTAGAAATAAGTATATGCTACATATTGTATCATCATAGAGGAACATATCTGTAATATTTTGCACAATTGTAATGGTCTGAGTAGTCTGGGTTTTTAAAATATAGAATTAATGATCTGTCCGATAACTGACATAGCTACGCTAGTGTTCAGAAGGCTCCCCTCATCATTTCTATATAAATCCGACCCACCTCTGTCCAGTTGTTGGTCAAGAGAAGTTGACTTTCGTCTTTCGTTCTTGCCGTGCGTCGTTAAAGTAACAGTATGTAGCAATTGTACTTCAGGGTTAGGGTTGGGATTAGCAATTTTACCTTAAAATAACATCTTAAAAAAATTGGGGCGCTACAATGACGTTTAATATGGAGAATGGCCTCTGTGCCATTGCCATCAGGGTCCGTAGGCATATTACTGCGCTATGTAGGTTTCTGGAAGCCGCCCGGGTACTACTCTCTGTCGGACTAGTAAGTAACTTATTTGCCGTCTTGTGTTGCACTTGCTTGATGTTTGACTGTGCTAGGAGAGTTGTTGACTCACTAGTTTGTCATAGTGTCAAAGTAATCAAATTTTAACAGGTTTCGCCGCTAGCATCTCGTTAGCGATTAGCAATTCCTCCGTTGTGCTGCTTTAAGATAGTGAGTGTTCTGTTGTTATATGTGTGATTTAGCAATTTAGTCTGTTAATATCAGTGTAGATAATATCTGTTAGTCATTTAGTGTGGTAATCATTCACTGTCTTATTATATTTCAATCAGTTATTCCGCTATTTCAAAGAGTTACCATTGGTAATGGGTAAATGGAATGTTCACCGTAAAGCAGCACGGTATTAAAAGGGACACGTCCACATTCATGTCATAGCCATAATATTCATCATGTGTGTAACTGTAAGTGCTTGATGGTTCTGCTCCCACCTACCTAAATGCTCTTGTAAGGGCAAATGTTACACCCAGGATGCTGCGCTCTTCTAGTGAGCGTCGTTTGGCACTGCCGTCTGTGCAAGTACGGCAGTCCAGACTATTCTCATTTGTAGTTCCACGTTGGTGGAATGAACTACCCAGCACTACCAGAGCAGGGGCGTCCCTCTCTACCTTTAAGAAGCTTTTGAAGACCCAACTCTTCAGAGAGCACTTCCCGTCCTAACTGGCACTTCGACTAGTAACTTGCAATTACAGCAGTTACATTTCTGCACTTCTTTCTTTCTTTTTTATTTCATTTTGTTATATTTCTTATGTAAAGTAGTATTTATTTATTGTTACACCAGGTTCTATTGCTCGTAGCTTGAATATTCTCTCCCTTGTACGTCGCTTTGGACAAAAGCGTCTGCTAAATGACTAAATGTAAATGTAAATGTAACATATTTGATGTATATAATTGTTCATATTTGTATGTCTTGTTATTTATATTATATCCATAGAAACCACGGTTCAACACGGTCATTTCATGTTCATCCTGCCATTCAAGGCTTGAGAGTGTGTGAGCAAATAAATAGTGTTTACATTGTCATCGGGACTTTGACATCATTGTTCTAACCGGACAACCCTGTGGCGATTGGAACCTATTAAATCAACTAGCATACATATCCAGTACTATGGATTCAGTAATATATTCCCCTCTTTTATAATTAGCATTTAATTGAAAACAGGACATCAAATACACTCACCATTCAGCCAATCCAGACTCCCTGATTCCAGCTCACTGAATAACAGGCAGCAGATCACAATAGGCCCATACAATAGGCCTGTTAATGTCGGCATTTTTATGAGTGAAATACAGTCTCTGTGGAAGAGGCAAACAAATACAAGAGTGAAATGGGGGAACCTCCCAGACTAAGACCCCATGCAGACGGACTCTAGTTTGCCTGAACCCGGGTTCATTTTTCACACCTATTTCACACCTACATACTTTTTACATCGCGTGCACATGAACCCAGCGAATCCGATTGACTCAGCTGTAGTACATCCCCCACGCCTGTTGGTGGCGCTTTGGTGCTACAGACAACTGAAGAAAACGGAGAAGAAGACAGGAGCATGCTATCAACGTAACATATGACAGTAGTTGATAGTGATGGCGAAATGAAGCTTCATGAACCTTTGAAGCTTTTCAGCCAGATGTGTTGAAAAAAGGTTCACTACTCGAAGCGTCGTTCGCTCTCTAGTGACACCTGCTGTTCATTAAAAATACGTTGTAAGAAAGATTTTCTCGGGACAGTGAATTTGTTAAATTTGTTAAATTTGTTGTGGTGCGCAAGGCCTGCTAAAATAACATGCACACAAACGTATGGTGAAGAAAATGTACCTCCATTAATTCAAATTTCATTGTAGGCGAAAACAACGACAATAAAGGCTTTCCTTTGCTATTCTTTGTTCTAATAATAGTCTGACCGATGGAATGAAGGGTTGTATGGTGGCACAACGGTTAGCGACATCACCTGCTGGAGTTTACTACACAGTTTCGAAGCCTTGTCAAATCGAATTTTAACCCGATGTTTTGGATAAAAACGCCTGCTAATTATCTTTACTCTATTCTGTAGCCTATGTTGTTGGAACAGAGTTAAAGTGCTTTTGGAATACAGGTCAGTACTTTTGTAAAACCAAGGGTAGTGAGAGTGCTTTTGGCCAACTGGTCATTGAAAGTGCAGGGCACTGAAAAGGGGGCGAAAGTGCTTTGTGCAACTGGATCAAGGAGCTTTCTCTTCCTAACTGGCTCCATAACTCTATCTCAAATAATCTATACTACTAACAACACCAAACAATCTAAATCTCCAACTATCGCTAAATCTCCAACTATCGCTAAATCTCCAACCACTGACAACAACAACCACGAATACGAGATGGGAATTTGGACATCGTATAGTCGAAGCGTCCCGCCAAAAGTGAACGAACGAACCACTTGGTGAAGCACTTGATTCAAATGAGGCTTCAGACGTCACATGTGACGTCATTTCGGCAAAACGATACAAGCCTCGATACGCGCTCCATCTGGAAGTGCTTCATTTTCGCGACACAAGCTCCGAAGCCTCGGGTTCATTTGTAACATCACTAGTAGTTGAGCTCCAACTAGCAACGTTTAGCTTAGCCGCATAGCCTACATTTAATCTGCACAGTAACACATTATGGTGGTTTATAAAATCAGTGGTAAGAGCAGACTGTAGGTTAAGCGAAAAATAATTACAGTGCATGAAATGCCCTGTATTGTTATTCCTTCGTTTCTTATTCTTCTACTTCTTATTATTCTTTGTACCGACTTCTGCACTTAATTCAGCTCGAACCGCTTAACTTAGAAACTCCGTTCAAACTTTGGCGCGTAGGTCTTGTAAAGGACACTTATGCTATGTATTTTTCATTTTTCTAAACTTTATACTTTTTAAAATATTAAAGAAAAACGAATACAAATGTTCCCATTGACTTACATTGGGCCATTATGACATCATAATAGGGTCATTAAACTGGCTTGCACCTGTGCTTCACTGACACCTGCGCCAAGGTTCCAAGGCTCCTCTTCTCTCTCTGTCCCTCTCCATTCAACTGTATAACTAGGAATATTAAGAGACACCTTCCATACTCTACCTTTTTTTCTCACTCTACTTTCTCTCACACTCCATCTCTCTGCCTCACTCCATTTTCTCTCCTTCTTTCAATATTTTCCCTCTTCACTCTCTCTTCTTTCCTTCTTCCACTCTTCTTCCCTTCTACCACTCTTCTTTCCTTCTTCCACTCTTCTTTCCTTCTTTCACTCTTCTTTCTTTTTTCTTTGTTTCTTCCACTCTTCTTTCCCTTCTTTCTTTTCTTCTTTCCTTCTTCCACTCTTCTTTCCTAGCTTCACTCTTCTTTCCTTTCTTCTTTCTTTTCTTCTTTCCTTCTTCCACTCTTCTTTCCTTCTTTCACTCTTCTTTCTTTTCTTCTTCCTTTCTTAACTTTTGCATTTCATGCACTGGTATTTCCTTCAGGAAATGCATTTTCTAGTTATATTTGTTATTGATAATAAAGAGTTTAGAACAGTGCAACAAAGCAATGTGCAACATGACATGTCTGAGTTGTTTAAATGCCTGTGCTTTATGGAGATGCTGAGCTTGAGCACGAGAGACCACAATGCAAGTGCTGTGGATCCTGGATGTTTCATGGTTTACAATTGCTTCCAATTTCATGGTTTTATTACTAACAACAAATGTAGGCTATTGTTGAGGGCTTTGTCCTTCACGTACTGTAGGCTACCTCTGAAGTAACGTTAACGCAAGCTAGTAGCTATCGCTATCGTTGTCTGACAGGACTAAAGCTAACGTAACATTCATCTGTTTTGAAACTTCCGTCTATAATAAAAAATCTTTTCACGTCAGATTTGCTCATATAGGCTATTGCTGACACTTTTAAAAACTGGTTTTTGAAAAATGGTCTGATGCAAATAGATTAAACAGTGATAGATTAAAGTGTGGCTTGTTAATGTCATCCCTTTCCTAACAACAGATAGATAGATACATTTGTATTAATCCCGTTAGGGAAATTCACGTGGAAAAGGAGCAAGGTAATAGGAAGATTTTTTTTTTTTTAAACTGGAGAGCTGTTATAACTGGCTGGCAAACTCACTGCGCCATGGCAACCCATTCAGTTATTAAATAATGCCGGTTGTGTCCGTTGTTCTGGCTGGTCTAATGGTGCGATCACGTGGGGCAATCCGATTAGGTATGCGGATAGCGTGCAGACGAACACCAACAGCAATCGGATTCGGAGGTTACTCACTTTGGACCCCCGATTCGAGGGAGTGCGGATACAGTGTGCGGATACAGTGCGTTCGTCTGCACGATAGGGCTATCCGGACTCGGGGTTCATCGGGTTCAGACAAACTAGAGTCCGTCTGCATGGCCTGTAAACTTCTCTTCCAGAGGCAAGAGAAATGTTGGTCTGATCTGAGGGGTGTGTGCAAATGATGTCCAATCAGGTGACGCGTTTACAGGTCTTCTCTAAATACAAGCTACAATACGCTTATATTGGGATAGCAGAAATAGCAACGACAATAAGTAACGTGAAACATTCTCTGCTAGGCTCACGTCAGCTGACAGCTGTAACTACCTATCCAATGGGCAAAACAGGTGTCCGTGTAAAATGCCCCGTTCTATACATGCGAACATTTCATACTCAAGCAATTAAATAATAAATAGTTGATACTTGAATAATGAAAGATGCTTACTGAGGAAGAAGCAACGGCTTACTTGCATTTTTTTAGCTGCAGTGTGGCTATCACGTAGCCTAAATAATACAAATGTTAAGCAGGGTCCGATTGTGAAGTCTAACCTCGAGCAGTAAACAGATACTATAAAATACAGGGTGTCACTGCATTTATGAAATATGATGGTGGGGACACAAAAGCCGGCCTCAAGCCTACCCTCAGGTTACATTTCCCTTTAAACTGCAACAGTGGGGTGTTGGGGTGTGGGCAGGATAGCTTAGACAGAGGAGGCTGTGTTGCAAGACTTTGGGGAAAAGTGGAACTCCACAATCCAAAGAGGAAAAGTTTATCTTATCTTAACTTTATGTTAAGTAAAATAATTTTGAACATTGTGTCTGTTTTTTCTCATAATCTTAATTTAAGTAATATCCAAAAGGACTGCACTTAACGAGACTATGTGTTTCCCTCTCACAACGCATAAAGGGGCCTATGAGAAGGTTTGTCACATCAAAAGTCACATCAAGCAGTGTGGAAAAATTGTCTTGGAAATATGTATCGTATTTCATGTGAACAATTAGACCTATAAATGCATTAAGTGTCAATGCAGAGCCCAATTCTGAGCCACATGAAGCCAGGGTGCATATACAAATATTTACACAGAGGCATAGCTAAAAGTTGAGGGCCCAGATCAAAAAACTTTAATCAATATAAAGGATCCAGGTCCACACTGCCAGGGTTCCTATCTAGCACTGGGTTTTCTGAATCTTTCAAGGCTCTCTGCCCCTTGCTACAGCCCAATACCTATATACTGGAGTTATATAAGTCATATTTCTCATAATTATCTTAAAATATCTCTATCCCTATGCTTCCTCACTTCTCTCTCTCTCTCTCTCTCTCTCTCTCTCTCTCTCTCTCCTGCCCTGACTTAATTACCCCGGGGCTCTGGTCTGAGCTTTGGCCATGATGACTGAGCCCTGGATGAGTCCCCTGCTCTCTGTCCAATGCACTACTCCACTTGAACATCTGGAGCCTCACCACTGCTCTCTGTCCAATGCGCTACTCCACTTGAACATCTGGAGCCTCACCACTGCTCTCTGTCCAATGCGCTACTCCACTTGAACATCTGGAGCCTCACCACTGCTCTCTGTCCAATGCGCTACTCCACTTGAACATCTGGAGCCTCACCACTGCTCTCTGTCCAATGCACTACTACACTTGAACATCTGGAGCCTCACCACTGCTCTCTGTCCAATGCACTACTCCAATTGAACATCTGGAGCCTCACCACTGCCAGGATCGTAGAACTTCTGATCTGAAACACATAAGAGAAATAAAGGTGCAATTTCCGATTTAGTTGCCTAATTTTTATTCGAAGATTGGGAAGTTTGAGAGGGGAGTGAGGTGAATTATTCACAGTGAGATAAAGGGTTGTTGTGACTTTAAGTCTCCCTTCTGGTAAGGCTCAAGGTCAGCACAGAACACAGCAGTAATCAGTGTGAAGGCGTGTCACACCTACCTATCCACCATACATCTTTTATAGATCATCCTGCATACATTGAGAGAGCAAAAATGGTTAAATCAGTGCATATCAAGCAGTAGTCCAGATTATCACTAAGAATAGAGCCTCCGTAAAGAAATGTTGAGTTCATGCTCTCTCCTCCTCCCTTCAGTGTCCCTCCGCCTGCACACAAGGTCTGGTACAACCTGGGTTCAGATTACTCATGTTTTCACACTATGCCTCTTGGATTACATTTAGGAATGTAATTATAATAGATGAATAACATTTCATAATAAGATACTGAAACACCTTCATTCAGGGGTGTAATACACAATCATTAGGAATATGAAGGGTAATTAGGGTATTATTTGACTACATCAGGAAATAAGCATATTGGTTACACAACAAATCAAACCCATGAAGCACATCAGATGTCAGAGCCATAATGACCTAAAACCACAAACAGAGAGGAGGTTAGCCAGAACCAGGGGTACGTGAGGACACGTACACACACATAATCATTAACTCACCGCAAGACCAACTCCACTGATATTTGTTATTTTACCTCTACATTCAAACATTGCTTTATTATTATAATTTATGACATTATTAAAACCTTATTCTCACATCAACATGGAGCCACAAATAACCTATTTTCACCTCTTCAGGGAGTACTGGCCTGTGTGGGGGGGGCATGCTATGTTCCTGCTATTTATGATGTATTTAGTTCTCCAATCAACTAGCCTAGCCATATAGCAATGTTAATATGCTGTAGTATTTTATTGATATATATTGATGCTTTCTTTCAAAACCACAGAAATTAAGTATTTTTGTAAAAAAAATGTGGCCACGAACCTCACTGAAAGAGTAGTATAGTAGAACATTCATCAAAAACTTTAGTGTCTGCATGAAAACAACAGTTGGACTACTGTATGTGAAGCGCACAATGGTGTATGAATCCCCAAACACGTCTTACAAATTCTGCAATTCTGTAAAAACTGTGCAGTGTTGGTAGGTTTGGGCATAACATAACAGAGGTGACACAGAGAACTGTAGAAAACAGTGCAATCATTAAATGATTACCGCTCTTTCCCTGGTGTACAAGTAAAACATGGATATATGCGAGAAATATATAACATGATTATGGCAGAAGACAAGGTGGCTGTGTGGTTTGAAAAGTATGATGGAAAATGACTAGGGCCATAAGGTGCAACTAATTCAAGTTCTTGTTTTTACTTGAACACACTGTTCTAACTGAGACAAAGGTACATTTCCACTGAGTCTCTTTGAGCAGTGCATTTGTAAGTGCAGACCTAGTGAAGTTCTGATACACTGCTTCACTGGCTTCAGCTTCCTATACAGTGATGCAGTGCTTCATAGTTTTTCGAAATGTCCGTATGTCCGTATGTCCATATGATAATCTGTCATCTCTATATTTAAAGAGAATCAACAGCAATTCAAGTTGTTTACACCACAATCTCTAAACACCACGTGCAAGGAAGAGGGATTCCACAGCCCTTGCAACTGTCAAACAGCTTCCCCAGCTGGTCAGAGAGCTCAATGCTGTGATCCAGATTAGCGATCTTGAACCTTCGTCTGTTTTTATCAATCAGAAGTAATGGCATGAATACTTTTTGAATACTTATTATAAAGATGTATCTTTTATTACATTTATTGCTGTAAAGTTATTGAGTCTGAGATTAAAAGGGTCAATGCTTCCAATTCCTTATTATTTATTGAAGTGGAGTGTTTTCAGTATGTTTCTCAATCCCTTTCAGTCTGCCCCATTTAATCCTCATCAAACACAAGGATCATTTTCTTTAGGCTAATCAGGAGGAATTCATTTTGCCTTCAGAAAACGATTCCACAGAAATTGAACCATGTTCTTCTGCTCTGATGAGAAGAGAGCTAGGAAGACAGGACAGGAACATTAATAGGGGTAGAAGGGAAATTAAAATGTCATTGAAGCGGTCTCAAGCGACGGAGGTACACGGATTTTGGCAGGGCAAATGCTGTGCAATTAACAGTTTGTTACAAAGGAAATTACTGAAAGTTTAGATCCATTCCTACAATAAATAATGCACTGCTATATGGCTAACATGAGAAGGACAATATACAGAATTACAGACCTTTGATAAGACAATAATTGTCATTATTCAGACATACATGTTCGTGATCTTTTTTTTTGAATGTTTACATTTTTGTTGTTTCTACAATTTTGCAGTGAGGAAAGTTTGCACTTTCTCTTACATGTTTTAAGACAATGTGATAAAAGTATGTCTTTCTATGTTCACCTTTCTATTTACAGAACATTCATTTTTGATGCTGTCTACAAACTGATCAGCCTCTTACCTAGGATTGAACCCAGTGGAATCCAAATACTGATTGTGACAACTGAACTAAAACTTTCATTCTTGCTCAGTTGTTCTCCACTTTAGTCTTGCTATATTCAAACTGAAATAGTTTTAATGACTAATGATCCATTTTCAAGAATTCTTTGACATGTGCTCAGAGGGTATACTTTTTTATTCATCAGTGTGCATAACAATCAACATCAAAGGAAGATTTTCTCTAATACAAAAATGATTAATCAGAATGATTCGGTAAATTAAATTTCCATTTGAATGATTTTAAAATAACACATTGTTGTGTCATCTGACCATGAATAGAAACTTTAATGAGATACATTCAGCTCCAGACAGGGGGAATCATGGGAACACTGTCTGTGATGATGGGGCAGTCACCTCAGACATACTGAGGACGGACAACGAATAGGTAGGTAAGATCATCTGGACACGGGATGGAAATGTTGTTTGAGATCCTAGCCTCATTGTTCTTGAATTCTTGCACACGGAAGACATATCTTCCTCTACAGGCTAACAGCAGTCGGTTGCTGAACTGGAAGCTTCTCGCATTCTCCCTCTTTTGAAGGCGGCCAGAAAATGTTTTGCACTTATAGCCGTAGTTGAGGCAACTCTGATCAGTTGAAAAGACATCAGCAACCCATGGAATAGATCTAGATGAATAAGTGGATGTGATCGGTACAGGGGTGTCGAATGCCTTTTGCCCATAAGAATTTTGTCTGCCATATTGGTTATAAGAATTATATCCGTCATATCTCCTGGACAAGCTTGTGAGATTACGCTCCAGGGATTGACAGTGTAAATCCTGGGCTGGAACTGCTGACTCTGTCCATCCACATGCCCAGTCAGAGCAGAGAAGTTCAGTGCGTGGAACTGGAACCCTAGTAGAATGGCAGAGTGGAACAGCTCTTTGTGGCTGCTGTAGAGGCGGGAGGTGAAGGGCAGCTCATACAGCTGCACTGGGGTCATCATGGGGAAACGCACGTGACCCAGCAGAGCTGCCTGCTGCTCAGGGTTCACCTCCTCACCTTGTGCCAGCATCCAGGCATCCAGTGCACCCAGCAGCCAGGCCTCGTCTGGCAGCACCAGGTCTGTGCGGACCAGCAGACCCTTCAGGAGCTCCTCTGGAAGGCTCACCCACTGGGCTGAGGCCACCAGCGGCTCCACATTCCAGCCCAGGTAGCCCAAGACATTCTCACGGAGCAGGTCATCACCGGACCGCCCGGCGTACCTGCACAGCGCCACCTGCGTGCGGAAGGAGGAATCTTCAGGCAGCAGGGGCACAAAGAGACGTCCGATGTCCTCCATCAGACGCTCTGCGCCAAACTCAGAAGCCAGCTGATGAAGACACTGCATGGAGGAGGAGGTGACTGTGATACTGCGTGTGTAGAGGTACCTGTTGGTGGCAACAAGGAGGTCAGTGAGCCACTCCATGGGTGAGACAGCATGGGGGCCATGATGAATATTACAGACCTACAAAACCTTTTAAAGGCCCAGGAAAACAAGAAATAATGGTAGTGACAAGAGACTAATATTTTTGCAGTGAAATGATTGACATCATACCGTATGAAGTTCCTGATGAAAGGTTGGCAGTTCAAGCTGATGTCCATTTCATAGATTGATTTGTTGGTGGCAAATTTTGGGAAGAGAGAGAGAACCAGGCTGTGCACACAGATACTCTCCTTTGTGTTGCTAGCAGGGGCCTCAAACGTCTCCACTTCAAGGGAATCTTCCGGAGGGTAGGAGAATGTGAGGGTGAAATCACAACCCTTGCCACTGTCAAACAGCTCCCCCAGCTGGCCAGAGAGCTCAATGCTGTGATCCAGAGGGTAGCTCTTTGTGTTGTTATAAGCTGGATCTGTGAGGATAGGCACAGTCAGTAGCATGGTTAATCAAGATCCTTTGTAATATGATAAGTCCTTAATCCAACCAGTTCTTTGGTAGATCTTTATTGGTCTGATCATCCACGGTACACATGTTTGTATTATTTTCAGTGTATGGATGGACAAATGAATTGGGGTGGATTAATTAATTGTTTTATCAATTTTCATTCTTCATATCTGATAACTTTATAAAACTTCTCAGTTCCTTAATATGAATAATTGATATATTGAGCTAAGGTTGTTTAAGATGGTGTTTAGTCAGCAGTTTGTTTGTGTTTCAGTAGGGGGCTTACCAACATCACACACCACACCAGCATCCTCTGTATGGGAGCAGTCAGTCACTCCCCAGCCTTTAAAGGCACAGCTACTCAGGGACTTCTCGCTGCCTTTGCATCCTAGATCATCCAGCCATATTTTTCCAGAACCTGATAACCGCACAAATATACACACGCTGTGGTTGTTGTATAATAGCTGGAAGAAAGACACCTCTTCCTTAAACCTATGTATGCTGTGTTTGTTTAAATGCTCTTGTTAATAAAGAATCCTCTCATCTGAATGGGGCACAACATTATACAGTTTGGTCCATGAGAGATTCAGCTGGGCCATACAGGCTTGCAAACACAGTTTTCATTCTTAAAATGCAGTTGGGAGACTGGTGATCCAGATGACTAACCTTGTCCGAACTTCCCTCCTGGTTCTGCAGAAAGGGCACCACGGAAACCCAACTGGGTGCACACCACCTGCGCCTCCTCCGTCCCCCAGCCATCATCACACACCGTCCCCCAGCTACCAGCGTGGAATACCTCCACCCGCCCCTCTGATGGCCATCTCCCACCCACCAGACGAACATCGCCCTCCTGTACTTGCCGTCGTCCACCTGAAGAGGGAGACAACCACAAGCCAACAGAGATCAAATCAAACCATTTGAGACACAAACTACACACTTTCTAATACACACATCATTAATGGCAATTCACTTACTGTGTGTGTGTGCATGTGTAACAATCACATAATATTAACCTCCCGCTTTTCTTCCCTTTGTTTGTGTAAGTACTGATGAAGAATACAGACAAATGTAGAAATGAGTGCGCGCTAAATATTGCATCACAATTGATTATATTTGAATAGTCTCAGTAGTCTGTTGGTCAGTTGTAAAACGTAGGTTACTGTGACAAACAAGATGACACTGTCAAATGAGATTATACGTATTAGCATTTAATTGAAAACAGGACATCAAATACACTCACCATCCAGCCAATCCAGACTCCTTGATTCAAGCTCACTGCATAACAGGCAGAAGATCATGATAGGCCCATACAATATGCCTGTTAATGTCGGCATTTTTATGAGTGAAATCGGTCTCTGTGGAAAAGGCAAACACATACAAAGGTGAAAGGGGAACCTGCAAGACTATCTAAACATTACTTCCTGAAACAAGATAAATGTTTTCTCTAAATGCAAGTTACAAACACAAATATATATATATAGATATGCACAACAATATAATAAATATTGATGATAGACATGCGAAGTGGGAGAGCGGGACATAAAGAATAGCTACAGGAAAAATGAAAGATGCTTACAGAAGAAGAAGAAACGGCTTACTTGCACATTTTTAAATGAGCTGCAGTAGCCTAGGCTATATCACGTAAATAACACGAATATTTCGTGGGGTCCGATTGAGAAATCTTACCTCGTTATCTTACCTTGAGCAGTCAACTAATTCTATTCAAGACGGCGTTTCACTTCAATTTATAGGATAAGGGGTAGCCGACTAGCAAGACGAAACCTGTTCTCCGACTTAACCATAAGTTTCATTTCCCGGTAAACCACAACAGAATGGTTGGACTGCAAGTCGAGACAATATGCTATGTTGCAAGACTTTGGGGAAAACAGGAACCTGAACTGAAAGATGAAGTGAAATAATTTTGGCCTGCGTCTGTCCATCGAAACATTTACATATCATCTTGATTTTCAGTGTATCCAAAATGATTCTGCACTTCAGGAGAATATGATACCCGCTCGCAATGCAGGGAAGGGCCTATGCAGAAGGTTTGTGCTCTAAAGTCACACCAAGCATTGTTCAAAACATTATCTTGGAAATATGAAAATGAGGAAACCCAGGCTACCCCTGTATTGTAATAATTTGGCATGATGTGCCCGTTGACGGGGTTCGGTCGGAGTTTGATCGATGTCATATTATTTCCGAGGTCTTTAATGCATTATCAGAATGATACGGAACACTTTTTTATTCTCATTAATTTGAGATCCGTGGCTAGTCATAAAATAACCGGGGATTTAGCCCCATAGGCCCAGGCCTACAGTGGAATGGAAATAGAAAATGTCAAAGGAGAATCAACAACTGAATGCTAATAAAACAATGTAAACTTTCTACCTGCAGGAAGGCAAATTTGTGTCACGTGTAACGTCATAAGGTGCATTGATTTAGAGATCTATGCGTCATTTGACTTGGTATTGTTACGTCACGCTCAATTCCTAGAAAATCGGATGGTCAGACTTGATTGTCAGTTTTTGCAACTAGACGAGTGGCTTATTATTTACACATACTGATACAAGAAAACACAGACTACATACAGCAGTGAAATAAGGTGAGTTTCCTTTAGGTAGATCAAACGTGGTTTGAATGGAGTCAGATACTCACACTGTAAACATTATGGGACCATCATACATATCAGAGTATGATGAATGGTAAACTGTAAGTGGTTTCTAAGGGTCTTAAATGAAAGTGTTCCCAGAGGGATTCTAGTTAGCCATTTTCATGCAGCTTTTAGCATAGGCTCCAGATCATGTCAGAGCCAATTCTTTAGTCTTTGCTGAGGCTAAACATTATATTTCATGTACTTACAATGTTTTGCTTTTCAAGGTTTAAATGGACGAGTTTAGTGCAAGCTTTCACACTCAGTTGACTGAGCCTATGAGAAAGGAGTTAGGAAGCGTCCTCGCAGACCAGGATGAGGTGGTGAAAATGGCCTTGAGGGAACTGCTCTCTGATATCGAGGCTATGGAGGGAGACAGCAGGTTGGAGCAACAGCAGTGGAAGATGGAGAAAGAGAAATTGAAGTTGGAGATAGAAGCTGCTCGCGAAGAGGAGCAAATAAAATGTCAGGCTGCCGTTGAAGGAATGGCTGCAAGGATTAAGAACGAGAACATGGAGGGGCTGAAAGAGAGGGAGCAAATGGAGGCTGAACACAAGAGCCTCATTGCAAAGATGAAAAGGGATGAAGAAGAGAGAGAAACATCCAGCAAGAAGGTGACAGAGGCTCTAATGAAGGAGGTGGAAAATCTGGTGGCCTCCAGGGACCAGCAGCTTAAAACAATGAAGGAACATTACGAGGAGGCCACATCTGACATGGATTTAAGGCTGAGGGAGAAACATGAGAGAATCTTATCTGTTGAAGAGGAAAGGGATCAATTTAAAGCGAGCGTGCTGAAGGACTCTGAGAGATGGCATAGGAGGACCAAGGAAGTGGAATACCTGGTCTTGTCTGGAGCCGTGACCACTGTTGTTATCAAACAGAGGCTGATGGCAGAATTGAGGACTCAGGCTGAGACATGGATGTTTGGAAATGTAATTAATTCATCTTCTTTACCATGAAATGATATTGTTGTAGTTGAGTCTATTGTTTTAGTACAGCACTGCCCGGGTGACAGGGCTTAACTTCATCTTTGGATTCCTTTGTCTGTTTTTATTCCTCAGGCTTCAGAAAGTTCCACAGATGGCCATATGATGAGCGGAAATGTACCAAATGTTTTCCTGAAGTGGAGGATTCGTAATGAATGGAGAAAACTCCAGGGGAATCAGGCCTTCCTCAATGATGACCTTCAGGTACTATATACATGTTTGTACCTTTCAAAACTGCCTTTTTTAAATCTGCTATGCTTTAAAGGCTTCAAAATGTAATCGTGTTTCTGTCTCAACATTGCTTTGTTTTCAGAATTTCTGCCTTAGCAAAGAAATTGAGACATTGATACTGTCAACTAATGCAGCTCAAGATAAGATTAACCAGAAGTATAAGAAAAAGATTGACAAAATCAGAAATGAGGCCAAGGGGAAGGAGGCTAAACTAGTTCTAGCTGAATTGAAAGAGACATCAAAGCTTGAGAAAAAGAAAAGAGAGAAAATGGAAAAGATTCAACAGGCTGAGCTGAAGGAAGAGAAGAAAAGGCAACTTAAAGAAAAAAAGCAGAGAGAGCAAACGCAGATAAAGGAAGTGAAAGAGCAGGAAAAGGCAGAAGCGAAAGAACAGCGTGAGGCAAAACAGGCCAAAACAGAAAGTAGATGTCAGGATTTATCCCACACCGGCAGGAGGAGGTTCTTCAGGGCATGCTTCTAGGTCAACTCAAGGTCAACAGCTTAAGAGGAGCAAGGAGGAACACTTTGCCCCAAACCCTCCCCTAAATCATGAGAAGAGAACACTGGAGAAGAGGGAGTAGGTTTTCAAAAAGGAGACCAGCAGTTGGTAACAGCTGGAGGAAGGGCTTTTGTGCAGTTTGAGGTTAAAAGCTAAATATTTACACAGAGGCATCGCTAAAAGTTCTGAGCCTCATGAAAAAACGATATAGAAATGATCCGTTTCAAAGCTCCACATTAGCATGTTCTATCGCTGGGTTCTCTGAATCTTTTAGGGCCCTCTGCCTCTTGCTACAACTCTGAATCGATTTAGCCATATAATGCCGTATTTTTATCTCACTATAACCTAGCCTTGATCCTAGATTTCTCTAAATCTCTTTAACCCTATGCCCTCCCTCTCTCCTGCCCTCACTTAACTACCTCTGGGGCTCTGGTCTGAGCTTTGGCCAGCCTCATCCCTACCAGGATCATATAACGTCTGATCTGAAACTCATCATTGCTTAAGAGAAATAAAGCACATTTCTGATTCACTTGCCTCACTTTTATTTGTACGTTGAGAAGTCTGAGAGGGGTGTGAATGCATTATTAAAACTGAGATAAGGTTGTGGGTTGTTGTGACTTTAAGGCAAACAGGCGCTCCCTTCTGGTAAGGCTCAAGGTCACCATAGAACACAGCAGTAATCAGTGTGAAGGCGTATCACACATACCTATCCACCATACATATTTTATCACCCTGTATACATTGAGTGAAGGCATGTCACACATACCTATCCACCATACATCTTTTATAGGTCATCCTGTATACATTGAGTGACCAAAAAAGGTTAAATCAGTGCATGTCAAGATGTAAGTCTCCACGGTAGTCCAGATTATCACTAATGATAAAACCTCCTAAAAGGTATGATGAGTCATACTGGTTATAGTTCATGCTCCCTCCTCCTCCTCTTCAGTGTCCCTCCTCCTCCTCTTCAGTGTCCCTCCTCCTCCTCTTCAGTGTCCCTCCTCTTCAGTGTCCCTCCTCCTCCTCTTCAGTGTCCCTCCTCTTCAGTGTCCCTCCTCCTCCTCTTCAGTGTCCCTCCTCCTCCCCTTCAGTGTCCCTCCTCCTCCCTTCAGTGTCCCTCCTCCTCCTCTCTTCAGTGTCCCTCCTCCTCCTCCTCTCTTCAGTGTCCCTCCTCCTCCCTTTAGTGTCCCTTTTTGATATTTGCAATTTTTCTCCTCAGTTACACCCTTCAAACAAGGTTTCAGGGTGGGGGCAGGATATTAAACCTGTAATGGACTCCCCTCAGATTGTCCTTGTGAATGTGAGTCGAGAGAACTTCCATATATGTGTCTGTGTTATAGTAGCGGAGTGTGTGAGCTAGTGCAATTGGTGTCTGTGGTCATTGCTGTGAGGTCTGCTGTGGTGAGGTGTAGTTGACCGTTAATGCCTGTGTGTGTGTATCTGTGTGTGTGTATCTGTATGGGTACGAACACACTAGACACGTTTCTAAAAACGCAGACGCTTCAAAAGCGCCTTGGCAAAGGGCGCGGCGGGCAAAACAGCTTGGTGCGTCTGTGGAGTGGGGCTGCGTGCGCAACCTGCCTGGGCCGAGTGTGACATTGATGAGCTGTGCGCCTCCGCGCCTTGCGCTGAAAAGTTGAGAATATTTAAACTTTTAAGCGCGCCTATAAAAGGCTAGAAAAACGCGTTGCGCATAAAAGGCGTGCCGTACCATAGAAAACAATGGTTTTGCTAGCGTCACGTTTTTAGAAACACGTCTGGTGTGTTCGTGCCCTATGTGTGTATCTGTGTCCCCTGAAAGGTTTAGTTGACTGTTAATGCCTGTGTGTGTGTATCTGTGTGTGTGTATCTGTGTCCCCTGAAAGGTTTAGTTGACTGTTAATGCCTGTGTGTGTATCTGTGTGTGTGTATCTGTGTCCCCTGAAAGGTGTAGTTGACTGTTAATGCCTGTGTGTGTGTGTATCTGTGTCCCCTGAAAGGTGTAGTTGACTGTTAATGCCTGTGTGTGTGTGTGTGTATCTGTGTCCCCTGAAAAGTGTAGTTGACCGTTAATGCCTGTGTGTGTGTGTATCTGTGTCCCCTGAAAGAATCAGTCATTAAATGAGGACAGTCATTGACACATTAAGCTTTTCATTAATTAGTCTTTATTTTTTAAATTAAAAGGTGCTGGTGATCTATTGGAACATTCAAAATATCCAGGCACAAGGTAAACACAAACACAGCCAGACAAAGCTTATGTAGGTTGAGGAGCAACAGGTTGCTGTAATGGAAAATCATTTTGAAAGTATGATTCTACAGGACGGGTGATATTTCTGAACTATAGCCCTTTGGCACAAGGTAACAGCACACTTGTGGGCAGAAACATTGTATGCATCATCTCTACATATTACAGATATGCACAAAGCCATGAATGTACTCTATGGAAATAATACCATATACGTGCTTTGAACACTGGAAGACTAGGAAAAGCAGCACAGGGAAAACACTGTGGTGGACAATTAGGTAAACAAATACTAGGGCAGTGAGAATGTGCGGACAGGCCCCTAAGGGTACCGTAGGTGGGATGCATATAATAAGGGGGTTTAGGCCCTCTTTTCACAGGTCATGGAGAACCTCCAGAATGGTGGCAATGGACCAGGCCTGGGTTTCACAACTGAAGGGGCAGTACTGCCCATTCTCATTGGTCAGTTCTGGAAGACCCTTCCAGGGAGATCTGATGAAAGAAAAGATAATATATAATTGTCAGATTTACAATGTATTGCTTGAAAAGGAACATTAACAGTACTAATATCTGATTGCAATCTTGCAGAAAAAAAATTTGCGGCGGAAAAGTCAACAGTGTATCTAAATGACTATATTAGAAAAAATGTATGATAATCTACTATATTTATACTGACCAAAGTCTAATTTAAGTTTACTTGTATTCCTACACTAAAAGACAAAACCAAATTATTACTAAATGTTTGTGATCAGATGATTCAGTACCTTTCCAAGTGGACATAATGCCGAGAGAGTACATTCTTCACCAAATACACCGTCTTGTCGTAGGTCTCTTTACCCAGCTTCTTTGCGAAGTAAAGTTTAGCACGGAGGAAATAACCAACAGGCCAAAGCCATTCCTGCAAAAAAGACCATATGAAACACTAATCTGCCAAACTGCACTAATTTAGAAGAACACAAAGGGAGAATGATGTACTTACAGGTCCTTGATGATAATTGAAACCTTTAGCCAAGTTGTAATTGTCATTGTCCAGGGCATTGTCATAGACACCACAATACATCATGTCACTAAAAAGAGAAAAATCCAGTCAGACACAGTCCAATGACCAGAAACCCCCCCCACACTTTTCGAAAGAAGGGTCATAGAGCAGCATGTGAAACAGCGGATAAGTGTGAAACCCACTCTGGATCCAGAGTCTTCATGCCCAAAGGACCCAACAGCTTCTTCTCCGCCACCTCTAAAGCCTCCCAGGCTCTTTTCACAGTGAACAACTCTGGAGCCTGGAGTACACAGAATACACCCCCCCCGGGTTAGATTAGATTTAGAGTTTCATTACATTAAGTACAAATCAAACGCCATTTGGATGAGCAAACAGACCCCTTAACGTCAGAGAACAGAGAACGTACCACTGTCATGGCGATGGTGAAGTTGGGCCTGAGCTGGTAGTCACACCATGTACTGGAGGCCCCATAGCTGTCCTTGTATATGCCTCTCTTGTGGACCAGCTCAGGGTGCTGCTCATGGGGGTCCTTGGGGTCGTGGGACACATAGAACATCTTCTCAAAGTTGTCCTGGATCATTCTGTTCCACTCCTCATAGGAGACAGACACATCTTTTCCTGCAGCAGAGAAGAACCCAGATGCAGTTATACACTGACCGTTACAATGGAATAATGGACACAATACAAACAGATGTTCCCCAACTCTGAGGAGTGTTTTTTCCAGCAGGACAATGCTCCATGCCACACAGCCAGGTCAGTGAAGCAGTGGATGAAGGACCACCAGATCAGGACCCTGTCATGGCCAGCTCAATCTCCACACCTGAATCCCATTGAAAACCTCTCGAATGTGATCAAGAGGAAGATGGATGGTCACAAGCCATCAAACAAAGCAGAGCTGCTTGAATTTTTTTTTTTTTTTTTCATAAAGTCACCCAACGGCAACTGGCGGAGAGCATGCCAAGACGCATGAAAGCTGTGATTGTAAATCAAGGTTATTCCACCAAATATTGATTTCTGAACTTTTCCTAAAGTTAAAACATTAGCATTGTGTCTGAAAACACTGCATATTTTTTGTTATTTGGACCAGTTGTCATTTTTCTGCAAATAAATGCTCTAAATGTCAATATTTTTATTTGAAATTTGGTAGAAATGTTGTCAGTAGTTTATAGAATAAAACAAAAATGTTCATTTTACTCAAACACATACCAATAAATAGGAAAACCAGAGAAACTGATCATTTAAAATTTTCCGAAGCTGTATATTGTATACATTTTGCAGCTCACCTTAAGTTATTTCATATTATAATCACGTAAGATTTAACACAAAATGAAACATTAAGTTTGTTCCAGAGTGCACAGAGTATAGAGAACTGCGCAGGTACAAAAAAATTATAATAAAGTGTGTCCATGCAGAGAACATACCATCCCTGGTCATGGTGACAGAGGAGTAGGGGAACACGCCAGCCTTGTGTAGTTCCGCCAGCCAGCGCACGGTGGACTTGCTGAGGCCAACAATCTCCACTGCTGAACCATCCCTGCAGGGTAACAACAGAGACTCTCAACCCGTAATCCATACCACATGCAACCATCTAGTTCAGTCACAAAACCTTAACTGAATTAGAGGACAAAACTGAGAGAAGCAAACATTTGTCATGACAATGACATCTACTAGTTGCACTGATACCATAAGCTTCAAGCATTGCTGAGATCTAAGCTGTATATTCAGCACATTTACATACGTCACACATGCTGTACCTGGGTGTGGCCGGCATGCCTTTGTTGCGGGCTCTGTCGCTCTCTCCCATTTTGTCCATCCAAGTCCCGCAATTAAATCTATTCCCTCCATATACAAATCCAGTGACTGGGTTCACTTTGGCCACAACATTAAATCCTGAGAAAAAGATGAAAAAGCAGTCATGCAGGTCAAACAAAAATCAGCACTTGCAGAGGAAAGAGATTTTGAGTCTTCTGAAATCAATGATATCAATTCTAGTGCTTCCCACGGAATTCGGAATTCCCACGGCCTCTATTCATTTTAGAGTGGGACTCACCTTCATCTCTCATGTGGCGGTCGATCTGGGGCCCGGCGTTCCTCTCTCGGAAGTCCATCCCTTGCATGTGGCGCTGAAGCGCCTCGTGGATGACCTCATACAGCGGCTGGTCCTGCAGAGGAGACAGGAACACGCCACACATCACAGCTGAGTGAGTGACGCTACACTGGGTGGATGTGCTTTCTCTTCATTTGTTTATTTTTGGGGCTTTTTTTTTGCCTTTTTTAGCCTTTCCGAGACAGGAAATAGGAGAGATATGGATTGGGATTGGGAAATGACCGTGGGTCAGACTAAAACCTGGGTCCCCATGGGCACTTGGACCTGTGCATGTAAGGGATGCCACCGGTTATGCCACTGGTTATGCCACTGGTTATGCCACTGGTTATGCCCCCACATGCTATGTTTTAAGGTTTCTGTCTCCCTTCCTAACGTCCGCAGTGTCCTCACCTTCTTCCCCGGGGTCTGGGGCTCAGAGTCGTCCGTAGGGTACATGCGTGACACGGGGCACGTGAGGATGCTCAGGCCCTCTGGCACCAGGTTACAGTAGTCCTGGATGCACTGCAGCCACCACCACACAGCGTCACGGCAGTTGAAGCGGGCGCCCACTCCCTCGCCCAGGAGGTTGGGGATCAAACCGTGACGCAGGGTGCCAGCAACCGCCAGAATGATGTTCCTGTGCGGAGAAAAAGAGACTAACTTTGTATTAAGGTTCCAGTGATCAATGGTTCCTGTGGAGAGGAAAAGAGACTTAAGCGTAATGTATGGTCGTCCGTTTACGGAGACACGGACACACGGAGAGCCCTCTTTGTCGTGGCAAACTCTCTCCGAGCACCTCTCCGTGCACATCCCAAGTTTTGTAACTATCCGTCTCCGTCAATCCGTTATTACATCGCTGTTTACTTTGTGGGTAGTAGTATGCCAACATTAGATAGCTGGCAGACACCTTGCAAATCCCCTCAGACGTATTTTTCAGTTACAAAAACGGGGTTTTTACATTGCAGTGTCTATTTCTTAAAATCTTAGCAAAAAAAAGTAAAACAAACAACTTTTATGTACAAATCCGACCATCTACGGAGTTTGGTCCGCCGCCATCTTTTTTTTTTTATTGCTTTGCAACACCCACAACCGCCGGAGAACCATAAATGAAAACGAGTCCCTCAACGGTGAATGGTAAAGGCAAGGACAAATATTTATTAACAAAACATGGGCTGGCATCAGTGAGATCCTACTGCCACCGAGAGTTGAGAGTTAGGTTTGGTGTGGGCAGGAATCAGTAGTTGCTCTAATGATGTGTCACTGGAAGTCAATGTTCTAGGATACTAATGTCCTAAAACGTGTGTGTGTGTGTGTGTGTGTGTGTGTGTGAGTGTGAGTGTGTGTGTGTGTGTATTAAACAAACCTGGCCTCTAGGTGGCGCCCAGTGACCAGCATGAGTCCTCGCAGGGCAATGAAAGTGTCCCGCCCCCAACAGCGGAAGATTCCAGAGGCGAAATGAGGCAAACCTGTTCAATAAGACAACAAAAGCATATCAACATATCGTAACGATCACCTACAGTCCAAACGTGTGTCCATGAGCCAGTGATCATACCGTACAGACTCAATTTCATGTACTGACTTGTGTTGATCAGGGAGGATTCTCTAGTCTAGTACACATGAATACTATGAATCACTTTTTCTCTCCTTCTGGAACACCGGCCTGTGTGTAGGGCCATGCTATGCTCCTGCTATTTGTGATGGGTATCCTTCTCCAATCGTCCAGGCCAATAATTAATATATTGTGGTATTTTATTGAAATAAACAAATTACATAAAACTGTATTTTCAAAATCCCAGAGAACACACATTTTGTAAAGAATAATGTGACTCGCATGAACCCCAGTCAAAGACTATTTGAGTAAGAAATTCTGCAAAAACCTTTTGTTCCTACATGAAAACAACTATGCTTGTGTTGTGTACGTGAGCCCAATAGTGTCTGAATCACTGAACACGTCTCGTCTGTGCCGTGTTGGGAGGCTTGGAACAGTACCAACCTGCTGCCAGGGACACACAGCACTGCTCTTGGCTGTTAGTGTCGGGGTTGAGGCGGACTGGGACATCCTTCAGTGATGGAGACAAGGGGGGCAGGGCAGGGAAGCGTCCCACCCCACACATCTGTACCGAGCCCAGGGCCAACTGCTTTACCAGGGTGGAACCGTTCTGCACAAAGCTGAGGGGGAATAGAATAGACGTGACACACGGAACACCATAAAACACTGCACACATCAAATGATTACCACTCTTTGCGGATGTGTGAGTGAAACATGGATACATGCATGACATATATCAAATAGGTTTTAAGGTTGAGGACATGGTGGCTGTGTGGTTTTAAAAGTAGGATGGAAAATTACTAGTGCTTGTGCCACATTGTGCAACTGACTCAAGTTCTTGTTTTGACTTGAACACGCGTTTCTGACTGAGACAAAGGTACATTTCCACTGAGTCTCTTTGAGCAGTGCATTTGTAAGTGCAGACCTAGAGAAGTTCTGATGCACTGCTTCACTGGCTTCAGCTTCCTATACAGTGAAGCAGTGCTTCATAGTTTTGCGATATGTTGTCCATACAGTAATCTGAGGCTCTTTTCCCTAAACACCTCAGCACAAGGCAGAGGGATGGGATGAAAAGAAATATACATCTTGCATGATCACAGGGTCAAACTTGGAGCTTTTTTATGACATTGTAACCACTGATGTTTTATGAAAACAACATTTTGTGGCACATGTTTTATCTATTTGTTTCAACTAACAGAAATGAAGCCGATTGGTTTAGAACGTATGAAATGTGCAGCTACCTTGACATCTGTTTGAACACTGAGTCCAGAGCTGCAGTGTAGGCCCCCACAATAATGGCATCAAAGTAGCGGGGCACCAGATAGCGGGGGATGTGCTTCAGGTACCCAAACATAGCCTGAAACCATTTGCCCACCTGTGGACAGGTAACATTAAAAATCAACATAGATCTCACGGTAATGTTCCTTTTCATCTAGTTCATCATTCTCTGACTGAAAAAAAGCAAAACTGTTACAGACACATGAATATACATTTGGGATGTTTTATGTCTGTCGCAATTAACTATTACATTGTCATACCATTCATAATGTGCTTTGCTGACACATAATGATTCACTTGTGCATAGGAAGGTTCCACTACATACTGTATGTAGCAGATTCGGTCAGATACATGACCAAAGGGTTCCACTGAGCCTGCTGAACATTGTGCCCTGGGAAGAACATTTCTTTCTGTCGAGAGTGCAGGTACTGGTTGAAGGCCTCGTCAGGTGCCTGTCTCTAACCTCTTTCAGTGCTCCGTCTTTCTTTATCAGCCGGTTGCTCACGTAGTCGATCATCCAGTCACCCTGACGCAGGTTGTCACAGAATGGGTGTCCCAGGTCGTTTTTGGGGCGGATGTCCGCCATCACCGAAATTAAACCTTTGTTCAAAATGTCAAGTATCATTATACAAAACACTGCAAATAGTTTTAATTTAAAAAAAAAAATTCACTCACACAGTTAACTTTTATGGCGTAACACATGGTTATCTGCTTCACACTTGTTTGTACCTTGCAGGCCACCATATTTCAGGGGTATCCAGGAAGGAATGTCATAAACACCTCCACCATCCTCCTTTTCCTCCGCATCACAGCGGAACATGAGTGTGTTCAGGTCGGCCAGACTCAGTTTAGACATTAGACTTGAAGGAGAGAAAGTATGTATGCTTATCTCATGCTTTTGTCAACATTAATGAAGACTCTCTTTGGAAGGACATTTACTCTGGTAATTAAAGGTGCAGTCCACAATTTTAATCCAATACACTTTTTGTAAAATTCAGTGAATTTGAGCTGTCCACCAAAGAAACTCCAGTGTTCGTACACAGTCCTGACTCGGTAAAGGGGCAACAAACATAGTGACTTGGACTGAGCCAATCAACACGTGATTCAGGAGCAGGGAAGGCAACGGTGTAATTTGATTGGCTGTTAGCTCAAATATCTGCAACTTTTCACAGCTGAATCGTGGACTGTATCTTTAAAAGAAATATGAACAGATGAGGAGTTGAGGAATGGCAGCTGTACTCACGACTCCAGGTCACTCTTCAGGATGCTTGGGCCCTGAGGGTCGGCCAGACTGCCTGCTTTGTACTGCCGACTGAACTGGGACAGGTGACCACGCAGAAGCCCCACTGTCTTCTGGGACTCTGGGTCCAGGCTCACCCTGTGTGGGAGACAAATGCTCTTCAACATGCCAAACCAGAACTATGCTCCAGGTTTAAGTTTAATAATGATTTATCTATGACAATGCCTAAATAACACAATTCAATTATTTTTCTACCATATTAAGAAAGCTTGCCAAAGACATGTGTCATGTATATGTATACGTTCACCCACCTGAACACGATAACACTTCCTGGGGTAAGGTGCTCAAACACGATCTCCTGCACAAACTCCTTGCGGCCCTTGGCGGTCACATCTGCCTGCTTCACAATCTTGCTATCCTTTAACTGTAGGTGGGAGATGAGTAAGCAGTAATGGTGTGAACAACTTTCACAGACCATAGTCTCTGCATGTCTTGCTTTCATCACATTACAAAGCCTGCTAGCCACGTGTGTAGATGTTGTGATGTGATGTGATCTGGCCCCCATCTGGCCATGGGGGAACCATGTTACCTGGATGTGCTCGGTGATCTCCACGGTGTAGCCGGGCAGGCCATTAATGCTCTTCTTATCTTGACCGTATGGCCCCGCGGACCGGAGCATGGTGCGAGCCTCCAGAACAACCTCCTCAATTTGCCCTACAGACAGAGTATTCCAGGTAACATTCCAGCAACATCTTTACAACGAGTAAATAAGGCCTCATAATGGAAAACATTAATGTGTATAATCATGACAAAGGCATACAAATACAGAAAAAGGTTTATGATCCTAGTCATATTGCCAAGCAAACTTTCTAGCAAAACAATGTGAGAGCAGGGTACTGCTTGTGCTTTGAGTGTGTTCTAAAGGCCTGATGTACTAGTACGGATTTAGAGACAGGTTGGAGTGTGTTCTAAAGGCCTGATGTACTAGTACTGATTTAGAAACAGGTTTGAGTGTGTTCTAAAGGCCTGATGTACTAGTACGGATTTAGAGACAGGTTGGAGTGTGTTCTAAAGGCCTGATGTACTAGTACGGATTTAGAGACAGGTTGGAGTGTGTTCTAAAGGCCTGATGTACTAGTACGGATTTAGAGACAGGTTTGAGTGTGTTCTAAAGGCCTGATGTACTAGTACGGATTTAGAGACAGGTTTGAGTGTGTTCTAAAGGCCTGATGTACTAGTACGGATTTAGAGACAGTTTGGAGTGATGTGTACCTGGGATGCACATAGACGGAACCTCATTGCTGTAGTGATGTTTCTTGGGATCCTGGAAGGCGGTGCGAGACACGGCTACCACTGACTGGTGTGTGCTTGAACAGTGTCTGGTGACGGCTACAACGTCCGCATCCACCTGGTCCACATACACCTGCAGCACACACACACACACAGACACCAGTTACAATCAATGTGTTTATCAGAATAAAAACTGGATATATCAGCATCTTCCCCTATGGCACATATGATTACTGTAGACCAGGGGTACTCAATAGGCGGACCACGGTCCGGATCCGGACCCAGACGCAATCAAATTTGGACCGAAGCCAAAGGCAACATTCTAATTTAATCATGATCCAAGCGAGTTTTCATTGGTGCGTGATTTCGCGCTATATATTTTTTTCCTACTCGATGTGGTTTCTATCTTCCGTGTCCAATCCAGAGGTCCAATCAGGAGCTGTAATAACAATATCAATATGACAACTCACTCACTCAATGTTGGCCGCGAGCTCTGTGGGTCACGCAGGTTGTGTGTGTCAATGGCAACAACGCGGGCAAATAGATTTGTGAACGGTATCTTTTTCTCAGCAAACAAAAATCATTGCGTGCTTTGTGTGGACTGTGGACTGACAAGTATGCATTTGTGCTGCCTGTTGGGAGCACAACACCGATGTGTTTAATCTGTAACGAGACTGTTGCCCTTGTCAAAATTGGTAACCTGAAACGTCACTATGAAACAAAGCATGCACACTCATGCACACAAACAAAAATACCCGCAGAACTCTGAGGTAAGGGGCAGAAAAATAAACCATCTGCAATCATACCAAGCAACATGCAGTGTAATAGTTAGATCAGCCACACAACAAGAGCGTGTATACCTCAACATACTGTTGTGAGTCTGCCTTTTCAACCATTAATATGGTGAAAAACAAATACAGGAGCACACTCACTAATGAACACTTACATCAGTGCCTCCGCCTGGCCTTCACACCCTTTATGCCCAAGTTTAAACCACAAAAAAGTGTCACCTTTCACACAAATAAGGCCGCATCACCTTTTGTGCATAGTTCAAACGTTTTTGTTGGAGTTATGTTTTTGGATTTTGGATTCCGGACCCTGGACTGAATGGAAATTTGGCGAGTGCACCTTTTGGGTTTCTAATCGAGTACCCCTGCTGTAGACCATACACCCTCGTGGCCACTGGACCTGATTAAAGCCTTTGGCAGCCAGCTCCTGGTGCAGCTTGTTGAGAGCCCGTTTCCCCGCCATTATCCCCGTCTGGAGGTTGGTCTCCCCAGGAGTGGAGGCTTTGGCATCGGGGTTCCATTTGGGGTAGAAGCGCTCCTCCTTAACCACTGAAATCTGAGCAGAGAAAAAAGGTTCATGTAAAGTTTATGTAAATTAAAGACAAAGAGGACACACTCTGATGTTTGAAGTCAGAGTTCTTCAGGTCTGTTCCTTTGTCAACACCTCACTATAGCAGCTATGCTCCTGGGAAATCTTTTGTAGTAAATAATCTAACTACTACTACTACTACCACCACCACCACCACCACCACCGGAACTGTACATTCTTCGGGACTGACTGACTTTTGTGAGAAATGTTGTTATTGACACATTTACTGTAAACATCATGTCACTGTCACTCTTTCTCCTGTCGCCACGTTCTGCTATCTTCTCACCTGGTGGGGCACCATCTCGTCGTATCCTCTCGTGCTGCCTGAGGCGCAGCAGGCCAGGGAGACGATGGCAGAGCTGGGCAGTGAGTCATACGCAGAGCGGCACTGCAACACACAAGCAGATAGGCGATCAGCATCAACTGTTGTGCTACAGGTTAGCATAGAACAGCATCTAACTCAACTAACTCTTAACACAAGTGCCCGTTGTGCTACAGGTTAGCATAGAACAGCATCTAACTCAACTAACTCTTAACACAAGTGCCTGTTGTGCTACAGGTTAGCATAGAACAGCATCTAACTCAACTAACTCTTAACACAAGTGCCTGTTGTGCTACAGGTTAGCATAGAACAGCATCTAACTCAACTAACTCTTAACACAAGTGCCTGTTGTGCTACAGGTTAGCATAGAACCCCATCTGAGCTACAGGTTAGCATAGAACACCATCTGAGCTACAGCACGCACCAGAATAGGGCACTCGTTGTCATGGGTGACGTCCAGGAACATGGCATGGGCGATGGCGGGCACGAGTGGCCTGAGGGTGGGCTGCACGAAGGACCCCACCGGCTCGCCCCCGTAGCGGTACACCAGACGACCCTCCTCGTGGCTGTCGCCAGCACTCATGGCCTCTGGGAAAAGGGAGCAAAGGTCAAAGGTGAGAATGGAGTCACTGGAAAGACCCTGATTTACTGAAACCTTTAGTAGGTGCAAAAACTAGTACCATGTCCCCTAATTGTGTATTTTTGTCTGTTTCTAGTGTAAGATCTAGCCAGTTAATATAACAATATTGTAGTATTGGATTGCAGTAATAATTATTGCAACAAGTCAGCAGTAAAATTGGGCCTAAATAGTTTGCAAATGCATTTTTATTTATGCTCAAAGGTCTGCTTGCAAAGTCAATATAACAAGTGAAATCACAGCTAAGGCATGTTATGAAAACAACAAACTTCCAAGTCAACTTAAAAAGATATAGAATGACACAATTAGACAAACTTTTTGTAAGGAAAAGTACTGTTTCAATACTGTTTGGTTGGGGTGGGGTGGGGGAGGGACAGAGTGGGGTGTTCAGTGCAGAGGGAGGGGCCTTACCTCTGATGAGAGAGGTTATACCGAGTCGCGTCACGAACACATTGTCCAAATCTTCACTGCCAGTGAAGAGCTCAGCCACCACATACAGATCAGCACGGACGGCACGTGCCACCGCAAGCATGTACTGCAGCCAGACACAGCAGCAGTAGCAGCAAGGGTCGAGGGGGAGAGGGGGAGTGGTGTGGAGATTAAGGGTGTCAAAAAAGAGAAAGAGAGTGAGTGAGACAAGAGAGGGGAAGGTGTTGGGAGATGGAGGGAAGAGAGGAGGAATGAGAGCCGGGGACAAAGAGGGGATCGGAGGTGGAGAGGGGAAAAAGAAAGGCAGAGGAGGGAGAGAACGTGCCATGAAAGTTGAGCGAGTTTGGGCAGTGGCAAGGCAGGGATGAACCAATGGAGGCAAGAGTGGGGGAGAGTGGCAGAGGAAAGAGAGGGGAAAGGGTAACAAGAAGGAAATATGCCAAAAAGAGTGGATTTAGATGGAGCAGTCAGTAGAGTGAGAATTGTGACAATTGAGAAAGATGACATAAAAAAAAGGGAGGGGAGGGGAAAAAACACAAAAGGCAGTTTTAGGTGACATTCTTCAACCACAACACCAAAAGCATAAGGCTGCATCTGTTACTTCTGGTTTTTGTTCTGCCTAGAATGGCGCTATATTGTAGTGTGCAGTGGAGTTGTATGCGGGTGCACGCACGGACAATTGCGGGCATCAAGGACGCATAGCTGTTCTTGTTATCCTTTCTAGTCTGCTTTGAACTCGCAGTTGCTGCTCTTGTAGCGCAGTGGTGTCACAAACAAATGTCATTGATATATGCCATTAATCCAGATTAATTAATCAAAAAGCATTTAATTATTTAGATTCATTTTAATCGCTCGCCCTAGTTTATAACATTGCCACCTTCACCAGAGATAGCAACAGAAGGTGAAGAAATTACCATTTTGATGTTATGTCATAAACGTTGCCCAGATATCTACCAAAGTAAGTAACACCTCTTTGTACCTCAAGAGGAAACGGAAAGGCAAAGCAATGGGCTGCCATAGGCGTTAGCCCATACTGTCTGGATTGGTGTCAAAGTGCCAAATTGAATTTACTGACGCACTCAAACAAGCATGCCTATCTTGTAGTTGGTAGCACTAAGTAGCTCAGTAGCAAGTCCATTGTAACATTAATGGTTAGACTATCAGATAGCTCAAAACCTTGAGTGCTTAAATGAAGACCTACAGGAGTCTGTGTGCCTCGACTAAATGAATGTAACATATAAATATCAATCGATGCTGATGAAGACACTAATGAAAGCCTAGATATCTTTCAATCATATAAATGTATTCATGCTACAGGTAGCCTTTACCCTCAGCCACCATGGCCAACCCTTTTGGTTACTTTTACGAACTAAGGGAAGGGAGGGAGGTGAGGTAGGGGTGCATGAATGCAGTAAAACACTGCCCCCAATCTGCTTGGGGTGGGCAGTATGAAATCATTTAGCTAACTTGCTGAGAGCTAGCCAGTCTTACAAATACTCCCTTTAAGACAAAAACAGGTGCCGTGTTAATGGGGGTTCTTTTCCAGCGTGCTGCTCTGCGTGCACCTGCAGTAGCTCAGTACCTCTGATCAGGCTGGTAATCCCCAGCCGATTCACAAACAGATTGTCAATCTGCTCACTACTCGTAAAGAGCTCAGCTATCTATCACATAGAGATTGGTTTTGACTCGCCTGCCTGCAGCTAGCATGGCCTACAGAGCCCATATATACATAGACACATACAGCACATACGTAGATACATACACTCATATAAATAGGAGAAGTCAGTTTGGGTTTTCACAACACTAACAATTGCAATGTCCCTGTGTTGCAGGGTTCCCACCCATATGCAGTGACAACATTTCAAATCCTTTCCACAACTCTTCAAGGACCTTTCACAACCTACAAGTAAACAAAATTGCTTCCTTAATTGCTGAATTTTTCTATTCCATTCCCTTTCTAATAGCAGAAATTTACAGAGTGAAACATTATCCATGGAAGAGTACAATAACATCATTAATTTCATTAGACCTACATTCAATAAAATCTAATTTCATGGACTTTTCCAAAACTTTCAATGGATTTATGGAATTTCATGACTTTTACAGGCCTGCACCAGGACTTCCGGGATCCCCATGATCATGGGAACTCTGAACATGGCAAGAATAAGTATCTGTGTTAAAACTGGGCAGTCGCACATACGTATACTGGATTTGGAATCTTTCACTGAAAACAATGTAAGGTCTTAATACGGTAACTCAAACAGTTCTCAATAAATAATTCACTATAAGCCCAAACATACTCCCATTTTGTGGCAAACATGGTGGCAAGCATGAAAATACCATCTCTGCCCACATGTGGACCAATTCGATATTTTTGGTTTGCATATTACACACACTGGGCGTACTGCCTCAAGAACCACAACCTAACAGAACTATCACCAAACAGCAAGTCATTTCGAATGAGAAGGATGTCTTCCTCTTAGCCTACCTCGGCCACGTGGAGTGGTGTAGAGTGGCAGTTATCCAGACGGACCCCGGCAAAGTGTTTGGCGGTGATCTCTGTGTACTTGCTCATGTGCGCCCACAGGTAAGGGCAGTCCTCAGGCTTCTCGCCGTACCTCAGCTTGACGCTGTCCCCCCAGCACACCAGCTCCCGCCGCACGTACACATTAGAGCCTGAGGCGAGACACAGACGGAGCGAGATACACATACGGACTACATAAGGAGGATCCAAAATCATCGATACAGTATCGCAAATACCGCGTTTAAAAATAGGTTCAAAATGTAAAAGGGACAACTGTATAGTGAAACAGCATTAAGGCTTCATAGGCACATGCCTTGTTTTCATGTCTAACTGGTAAAATGTACCTAAATTGTGACAGTTAAATAAACAGAACATCACTATATGTAAATAAATGTATTGGAGGTATTGTAAATGACCTCGGTAACAATTCAAAGGCCTTCAACCACAGTGACACACAGCTGGCAGCGACTGCTCTCACCTTTCTCAGCAAAGTTCCTGAGGGGGTCATCTCCCATCACCCATCCGTTGTGAGCCAGGAAGTGACACGCTTTATCATCCTGATGCAACATGGTCATTTCCTGTTCCATGGACATCTCCTCAAATGGGAAGGTGAAATACCTGCACATGGTGACATAATCACAATATACAAATGTGAAGGTGAACTACCTGCACATGGTAACACAATCACAATATACGAACAATTTCATGTAGTTTGTGTTCACTATTGCTCAGCAAACATTACATTGTTACTAGGGGATTTTCCCTAGTGACAGCCCCCAGTTTAGGTCCATGGTCAGCAAAACGCTCATAAACTATAGTTCCCATGGTGCAGTTGATGGCCTAAAAGAAGAAGGAAGAAGAGTTTGAGAGGAGCGGTTGATGGTGAGATGGGAGAAGTTAAATAATAAATAAACAATAATGTTCCTCGAGCAGTTTCCAACCTGCTCCTGATGGCGCTGCATCTCCTCAAAGAACTCCCTGTTGATCTCCTCTAGTTTCCTCCTCAGCCTATTGCAGCAGTCCTGATAATCATTACTGACAGAGGGGGGGAAATAACATCGAATGAGAGGGGAGGAAATATTTCACATTTTTGCACTGTGCAAAATGCCACTTAGGCTTACTTATACCAACATGTAGGAGACATTTACTTAAATTGAGAATTTAAATTTCTTTATTTAAGTCATATATAGTCAGTCATTTATAGTCATAGAGCATAGAACACTGGAGCATGAGCAGGGAGCGCAGGTCAGTGTCCACTCACCCGTTCTGAGCGAAGTGCTCCAGTGCTGTGTGTAGGTCTACACTGTTGCCAAAGCGCCTGTGATGGGGGTCCTGAATGATTCGAAGCTTTGACTTGCCTTCTGTTCCACTGCTGGCCGGCTTGTTGCCTGAGGAAAACGGCCAAAATGAAGAATGACCTCAGTCAGTGAGGATGGATTCTGTGAATGCACTATGTGGTGAAAGGAACTTTGAATTAAAGTTCCTTCATGAATGCTTTAGTTCCATCTAACCCCTCCACATTTTGGTCAAGACCAACATGGACAAACAGCGTCGAGGAACTCCTGTTCTCACCTGCCCCCAGCATCTTTCTGAACTGTTCCACGGCCTTGTCCACGTTCACCTGATAGAACTCCCACAGCTTGATCCGGGGGAACATGTCCTTACACAAGATCTCGCGCAAAACCTGAAACGGGAATTTAAGATTTCACATACAACTTTCATTTTTTATGCATAATCTCACCGTTGCTAATTGATGTATTTAAGCAGTCACTGAAGAGTGAACGTAGTGATATGATGACTGTCTACCCAAAGTGTACACACAGAAAAGCACTGCATGCTGGGACTTGGAGTTCACATATTGCCAGCGTGCGGCGGGACTCACACTCAGCTGCTTCTCACTGGTGAGGAGCGCAGGCATGCCCCGCTGGCTGTACTTCCCGTCCGCGACCTCACAGGTGATGTGCCAGAGGGCCCGGTCCAGCACCCACGCAGGCTTCAGGTGCGGGGAGTTCACCAGGTTGTAGCCACACTCTGGATGTACGCGGATCCACTGGCTGTTCGAAGCTGATGGGAAGTGACAAGTAATATACAAATCAGAAAAAGGCCTTGCAATTACTTGGAGCATTCACCTTTAGTACGTTCAACCCTTTGTGTGTCTGACATCACTTCTGCTTTACGGGTGGTAATGATCTTCTCAGACTAATGGAGCCACACTTGAGTGGAAGACATGTTATCAAAAGAACAACTGTAAATGTGGAACATCATATTAGAGATGCTGAACATTTTCATGCATAAAACACAGTAACCTTTCACTTCATAACGTGTCTACCGACCGTGAATAATAAGGTGCACCTTAAATATATATATTTTTTATTCCTATTTCTTCACAGAACTTGTGGCATAGTTTCTGACTGCATGTAAGGAATGGCTGGCATAAGCTGCAATGACAACATACCACTGGTTATTGAAAAAAGCACCTTGAATTTACATCCTGTATATTTTTATTTCTACTGCTGACCTTACAAAACATGTGGCATAATTCTGGCTACTGTTTTGGTAAACAGCAACATCTCACGAATGGCTGACATAAGTTGTGTAACCAACATATAGTGGTTGCCATTAAACGTTAAACATACATAGTGGCTCCGATCCAGCCATCGCAGCCAATCAACAAGCTTTAGCAAAAATGAAACTGAGTTACAGACTGCATCTTTAATGGATTCAGCAAATGGATATCCTTTAACCTCCCGCGTGTGTGTTCTGACATATCAAGTGTGACTCTGTTGAAGACCAGTGTGGAGGGTTTAGGCTCAAACTGCCCCGAAACACGAAAGAGATGATGTTTCACACACAGGGACAGGCTCTTCCCTTAAGTGTGACAGTACTGGGACACAACACATAATACATCTAGAACACCAGGGAAAGCTGAACTCTCTCAAAAAGTCAAAGCAGTTGATTTGGTTTAACGACAAATAAAAAACAAATGATGGATGACACTGGATTCATTCCCATAGATGACCCTTCATAGCACACCAACTATGTCTCTGAGACTCCTGAGGCTTAAGTTAATAGTAGAGAGCCAGCTGGTAGATAGATACTTAACTAGTTAACCTGTAGATAACAATGATATGTAGATGCTGCTGGGCCAGCCAAAAAAGGACGAGGAGAAGAGGCAAATTAAACAAAGAGCCCTAGCCAGAGCCACCTTCAAGAAACAGATAGACTCACAGTGAGGTAGGCTACTTTCAGAGTCGCCTCCAAGAAACAGATAGACTCACAGTGGGGTAGGCTACTTTCATAGCCAGATAACTGGCACTGAGTCCATGTTAAGCTTAATTATCTTCAACATCACAGCCCTTTTTCTGCGTTGGATAAAAGTGGTTAGATATTTAGGTATATGAGAACGGCGGGTGCGTGTCCAACCATTAAACATGTCATATTTCCAGCGACAAACTGCTCAAAAACGTAAAACACAAATTTAAATCAAACTAGGTACAGCACTCACAGGCTGTCTGGCTCCATGGTATTCATTTCACAGTGTAGAGCATCAGATTGGCCGACCAGTTTTATAATAGAACTGATTTATATAGTTCTACTGCCACCACCTAGAACAATCAGAATACCTTCTGCATGAAACATTTAAGTAACTGCTGACACTGTTGTAGTGAAAAAGAAAAACCCATTCCATTGAATCCTTAGTATAACTCAAGTTAACAGAGTATTTGGGATGGCAAGACGGCTTTATTGTCCTATTGGCTATTTGACAGAATCGTGTCTTCAGTAAATATACTATAACATTTCAAGTATAAATAAGATTAGATAGAATATTAGCTTTCAAATTATTAGGGACACTAGGGGTAAGAAATTGATTAAAGTATGATTAAATCTGATTAAAGTAATCCTATTCCATCAAACAATTCTGAAAAGAGACCCCAGTGAGTAGGCTGTGGTTTCCGTTCATCAGAATCCAAACAGTAGTCAGCGTCCGCAGGGGTCTCTGTGAAGAGGAGTGGCGGGCCTTAGACTGGCAAAGTTGTTGAAAGGTGACATGGCAGATGTCTCTAGGCCTTTGGCAGGCGCCAAATGAAATGTTATAATGTCACAGGCCGCTGCCTCCGTGACCCCATTCATCCTCTCCACTCTTAGAAAGGTCAAGAGGTAATCGGGATCAAATTAAAGTCAAAAAGATTTTGAGCTGGTGAAATGACATTCACATATGCAATAAAGTTTTGCAGCTGTAGAAATATTTTTTGCACGTGTGAAAATGTATTATATATATATATATATATATAAATAATGTTAGATATAATTGGCACATGTGTAAAAATGTTTTTGGATGGACACACACGTTTCCTACCTTTCTACTTTTTCACACATGCATCAAATATTTCTCCAGCTGCCAAACGTTACTACACATGTGAAAATCATTTCACACGCTCCAAATTGTGTTGTCTTTAATTTGACCCCAGAGAGGTAGCCACATTGTGCCTCGGTCACGGCGGTCCATCGGCCTGGCTGCGAGGGCTCTCATGTTCGAGGCGCCTGTGCCGCTCAAGCAGAGGCGCTCACCCCAGAGAGACAGACCGGCCGACCTGACCTTCAGGCTGACTAACGGATGAACCTCATGATGTAACTCGGACAGCTGCAACTGCAACACAAGCCTGCCTGCCCCCAACCCCACCCCCGCATGGGAGGGGCAGCACGTGGGGCTTTCTCTCACTGGTGCCCCTGAAAGATTCACACAGTAGCGTGTTTTGTGCGTGATCTACCCGTCCACATGATTAGAGTACACCTCTGCCATTGAGACATAATTCCATCACAATATATACCTGCCCAGAAGACACGTCCTCAATCACATTTCATGCTGTTAAACCTATAAGTTATATACAAGTTATACCTATAATAGATTGTTTCTAACTTAACCTAATTTATGTCCATTTTCTATCGGTCTAGTACTACCAACAATCATTTCATTATGAATCCTCGTTAAAATAGTGGAAATTATGTTAATCGCAATGATAGATTTAGTTTCCCTTTGTACATTTAACTGGTCCGGCACAACTCAACAAGGGCAAACTCCTTGTATGTGGAAACCTACTTGGCAATACACCTTCTTCTGATTCTGATACATATTTTCAACATGACTTAATGTGGGAAGCCACCGGCATTGTAAATAGGCTCCAAAACCAATCCTACAAAATAAGTCTTTGGGAACATATTATTTTTTCTTCTTCTGTTCACAGTGACAAGATACAAGTCAAACCACTGCTTCTTATCATGCTTCAAATCACAACTGTCAGTTACATAGCGACATACCTCTCTTCTAAAGATGACAGACTGTCATGGCCTACACACCTGTGTGATTATACACCACATCCGTGATGCTAACCATATTCCACTCGGTCTTCAGCTTGGTCACCAGGTTCCCCACATCCGCCCAGGTGAAGTTCTTCCCCGGAGGAGAGAATTCAGGGTTCAGCTCCAGCTGGTCGGCCAGAGAGTAGCATGATCGGGACAGTCCCAGCTTCTGGAGCGGTGTGAAGTGGATCATGTTGTACCCTGGGATGAAAAAGAAAAGCTATATATTTGACTACTGAAGAATTTTGTGTGAAATTTGTGAGAGATTGCTGAGACAGTTGCAACGGGCAATTTTAAATACGTTTTTTTTTTTTTGCTGTTATGCACTTATGAATCCAGATATGACTTAAGTGCTTCAGCAAAACAGTCATAATGATTTCAACTGAAAGATTTATGAAAACTAGGCTTTTTCATGTTTACATGCCTGCAACATGACCGTGTGCTTGTAAGGAGTGAGCGACTGGTAAGGGAGGGGACGGCCCATTGGACAGGAGTGCACACACACACACATAAGAGCGCTCAATACTTTGGCAGTGACAGACACTACAAACAGAGAGAGAGGACAACGACCCATGGGGACTGTCTCCTAAATAATGTTCAAACAGCATTTCCGTCAAAGGTTCAGCCAACTGTCGTCTCATACCTCAGAACTACGAACCAACTGCACTGTGGCTTCTGTAGTGTTTCTCTTATGTTTTTAACAACACGAGACCAGCTCTGACAACTAAATCAGGGTTAAAAATAATAAAATACCACACACTGTATTAATACCACACATTCAAGTGAGAGTATGAAAGAGTATGTCATTTCTTGATTGCTCAGGTCATCGTGATTCTGGTGACAGCGGACAGTCTTGCTGGCTCTCACCGGCTTCCTTGGCCACGCGCAGTCTGTCCATCCACTCGTCCAGAGGGCCCAGGCACTTGGACAGGTATGTCTGGATGGTGATGCAGTCCAGGGGGAGGACCTGCCTGTCTGCGCCCACGTGCAGCACGGGGTCCACCACAATGTAGCCACTGCCATTCTTCTCTTCCCTGTCAAGAACATGGTTGTGTGACACTGACATCAACAAGATGGCCGAATATGGATACAACAGCCAATGGAGAGATGTGTATTTTAAATGCATGAATGAATGATTAAATGACTCAATGAATGAGTCCAGACACATGATCTGAAAGATGGTCATTAGGACACAGGTGACCAAAATGATAGTAGGTTGTTCAAGACACCTTCATACACAAGAAGAAAAAGCATCAGGAAAAACAAGGTATCTGCCTTTTAAAATCCTAAAGCAATTGTGAAAACTTAACGATAGGCTACCCACGCAGCCTCCACTACAGTCAACAGAAGGCTGTCCAAGTGAGTTCAAGTGCAAAGACAAAATAGTGAGCAGGAAGAAACATTTCAAAACGATTAGAAGGAAATGCTGTAAGACAGCTCTGTGGGCTGTAGAGAAAAAAAGTCTTCCGTGGAAATCCAACTGTTACTTCCTGGTCTTAGTTTGGACACCTGGACTACAAACTGGGCCACGCCTCACCTCCTGGCCCCTGTGTACCTCAGAAGAATATTTATCTTTTATTTATTATTATTCTAATATTGATCTTATCTTCTTTGATGCCCAGTAAAGGAGACATGTCCATACACTCACCCAGAGCTGAAGTAGTAGTGGTAAGAGCCTGCAATCTCCAGGTCCAGCTTGCAGTACTTGTCCGAATCGTCCTCGCGTCCTGCTAGGTTGATCCAGTCCAGGGCACGGTACTTGACGGGATCATACTTCTGCCCCTCTGGGGGGTAGTTGGTGTAGACGCATACAGACTTGCCCTGCAGCGTGGGGCCCAGCCTGAACTGAAGCTCAAAGCCTGGTGTATAACACAATTAATGCACAGGTTAGCATAACAGTTCACAGGATAACGTACATGTAGGTAGAGTGCAGCCGCTAGTTATTACAGCACCACTGTAACACTGAGGCGTGATAAGCGTAAGTACACCCCCAGCTCTAAGCCTAACGCTCGAAAACTGCTAAAGAGTGGGCAAGGGGCTGAGAGGGGGCAGGGAGTGGCTGAGAGTTTATGTATTTAATTTAGATATGTACCAACTGGTCGAGTCTACGTCAGCATTGGATGATTTAAAACAGTAGATGGCATATTGACACGTTTTCAATCCATAAAATGCAGATTGTAATGGGAATGGCAATTTTGTCAATAATAACACCAGCATTGATGAGTTCCGTGAAAGTACAGTCATATTGTTTAATTTACAGCTCAAAAAAACACATTTGTGTATATGTACACTTTAACTGAAATGAATATCACTTTTAGTTCACTATGGCAGAGCAAGAGAGTGCAACTATTCTTCATGACTAGAGAGAGTGAAAGACAGATTGCAGAACCAGCCTGACATGTGAATTTTCGAGGTAAAGTGTGGCCTTGTACCTCTGGTGAGCAACTCTGCTTCAATGTCCACACCACCATACCAAAGCCAAGTCAGAGACAACAGGGTGCACAAGCCCTGTAACAGTAACTAATAATAGCACTTACTCTTTCACCATGACATTTCGGCAAATGGCAAAGGTGCATTGATTCAGGCGTTGACCACACACACACACACACACACACACACACCAACACATACGCACACACATTTGCAGAGAATATCACTATAAAACGGAATCTATACCAAACAATTATGAAAATATTAAAGAACACTGTGTCCCCATTGGCACCGAGCGTTGAACGTCTATGCACGCGCTGCAGACCTGCAGCTCGTTGGCCGACCGCTGCCTGAGTAATTTATGACAACAAGTTTGCAACATTCGCAGCAGTACTTTTCCGTGCACTCGGCCCAGTTGTGACATGGAGCGTATGGTGTACTAATAGAGATACTTATAACACGTATATTGTGGCCTACCTTGCTCCAGACGGAAGAGGGTTCTTTCCAGCCGCTCCATGTCATTCAGAGGCAGAACTCTGGTGTGTTTTGTAAGGACCATTTTGGTTTTCCTTTTTTAGGATGTCCTTTGCATACGGGGAGTGCAGCCTCTGGATTCCTAGCGCCTTCTGAGAGAAATAGAGCCCCGCTATAGGTTAATTCCGCAGTGTAAACAACGTGTTGTCACCACAAGCAGTTATAGCAACAGATACGCTTGATGCAGCCCCCCAATCATCGCTATCGCTATTCATTGGACTGGGGCGTAGCATAGGCGGGCATTTTACAACCTTGCAACCTTTTGCAACATCCTCCATGCATTCAGTAGGCTACATTCGAAACAGCGAGGCACAATAGGCACAACTCTGCGTTTAAACTACCAAGCATCCGAACACAAAAACTACACGCAACCATATTACGTAACGATACAAAACAGAGACGTGCAGAAAAGACAGAGGGGACATTTCCTGCAACAAGCACCACAGAAGCTGTCAGCGCCTACCGCTTAACGCTCTCGACCATCTACTTGCCTCAAGCCTCCGATCTTGCATACAAGCTTCATCACATGTGAAACTGTTCTACAACCTGCAGTAGGCGTCTAATAAGGCTAGGAATCTAAAGTAAGGTCGTCACACTCTGATGTCCCTTAAATAGACAACATCTTTCGTGCGAGTTCATCTATCCTCTCGGCGTAAGTGCAATAACACAGCGCTACGTCACGGGCTTCCCTGACAATGACAACGGATTTAACACATTTCTGGTAAGCCTTACGGAGATCTATAGCCAACAACAATCGTATTCAAACTACTTTATTAGGCTATACAATAGAGATTTCACCTCTTCCGTGTTCCAGCCTGTCCAGACGCTGCAGTGGTGCGGGGGGCGTGGCATCAGGATCTGAGCACATTGGAACATTCACCCTTCCCATGCCGCATGTTGCCTGGAACATAAAAGATAGGGAATAGCCTACGCGTTGCATACACTGCAACTGCATTTGAAAAGGATACAAGCATATGTTTTTTTAATGCGCCACATAAACTGGGTGTTATAATGCCAGTCATTAAAAAAATATTTGACTTGACTGAGCATGAACTATCAATTCTTTCATGATACTCAACCAAATGACAATTTTCAATCCACTGAAATAAGTGCTTCAGCGACACGTACTTTGGGTGCCGCTTTTACCTGATAAGGTTAACAAACTTTCCTACGGAATTAAGGAAATCAAATGTAAATATAAAGTAACAAATACCAGACAAAATTTGTCTTTATGTTACCTGAATAGAACCTAGAACTTTTTACCCTTTTCGGAATCACCTAAGATAGCGGTGAGATGGGTAAACTACAATTGATTTAGCGTAGTCCAACTCTTATCTCTCAGTGTTTTTACTGATGGACAACATTCATAACTTTTTGCAGACGTGCCTGGAAAAAAAAAGAACGACCTAGATAACTCTCTGAACTAGACAATACAGTCTATTGCTCCTTCTCCACAGCACCCGACCCCCCTCCTTACTAACCAAACTCTCTCTCATTAAGCTAAGGGAAATGTATGACGCTAATGCATGTATGGGTGTATTTGAGAGTATGTGAGGGTCACTACAATATTTGTTTTCCTTTGTAGCGTCTGCGGTATGCCCAGAACCCCCCCCCCCCCCCCCCCCCAGAAATACTACAATGCCCTCTTGTGATTAACGTTGGTATTGCAACGACCAGTGCCGCACCACTGGGTATGTATCGAACATACCTATATCATCACATGAACAAATCCTAATTTATATATAAAAAACATGTCGTATCAATGATTTTATGGATTACACATTATTAAAGCACATTAGGTTTTCATCACAACTCTAACAATCACAGAATAAGCACACCGGAAGTAAGTTTCAGATATAATTTCCTTTTTTATTAAAACCATACAAACATTTGTGGTCAGTTAGAAAAGATCATCAGGGCCCTGTTGGCAATATGGATGTGCTATCTTTTCTCGCCATTCTCAACACGGACCTGGGCCCTGGATCCCTGTTTTTTGTTTTTTTTGTTGTTGTCACTTTTCATTTTTCCTCTTTTTGGCCCATGGTGCCTCCTCAAGTCTGAGCTAAACCTACAGAACGGTTATATATTTACAAGTATAAAAAAACAATCAAATCGAAAAGGCAAGAAATGTGATAACTCAAAGTTTTTAAACAACATTTTAAAATGTTTTTAGTTGATGTTTTCTTTTTTCTAATAAAATGGATCTTATGTGTCATATTCTCCTGACACACACACACACACACACACTCACACACACACACACACACGCACACACACACACAGAGAGTCAGAGAATTCACTGTTTTCCTAAAATCTTTGAACAAATAACTCTTGCTCTGAAAAGCGAAAAAGAAAATACGTAACGCATACAGTATATCATTTTTTATATAAGAACTCACTATGGAAGAGTGGCAGTGATCTGTTTTTTGTTTAGTTTTTTTTGTGTACGTTTTCTAATTTGAACAGGTTGAGATAAGGCACATACCTTACACCCACCCTCAAAACCTCTCCGTTGGGGGTGGGCCATACCATTTTCAAAACAACAATATCATGACACACTGTTACACATCTACAAAACAAATGACTCCGACTATCAGACTGTAAAAGAACACAGCCAATCTGGCAGACAGTACCTACAGTAATTTGCTACAGGATGGTGCTGAAGACTGTACACAAAAACGATATAGATCAATGATAATACTGTTAATAAATCTCTCATTGTGGTATACAAAACTGAACATTTTCGGGCCTACAAAGAAATCTGTGGGATGTTAGTACCATGAAAGAGGTTACAGGAGCAGGAGAGTCCTAAAATCTGTCTCATGTCGCTAGTCACAACAGCTAAATCATAAACTACCAATATGAAGGAAATGGTGACAAAGAAATCAACATCATGATCCAATAACACTCCTGGCTGGAATCACATGACATCTTGTACATGGGCCGTGACAGTGCCGTCTGTTGATGTGCAGTCATGCCACCTGTTCCTCTTCCTGATGCGCCCTGCCCTGCCCTGTGGGTCAAACACAGAGCACACTCTCCCCAAGTCTCTAGAAGATATTTCTGATGATGTACAACGATGGTCCTGATATCAGAAATAGTAAGCATGATTTTTTTTTTTTTTACAATGTGAGAAAAGATCAAAAGTGATATATACAGGTGAGTACATACAAAAAAAGTGATAAATCAAGTAATACACAATTGACCAAAACGCTTCTAAGAGTACCTTTGACGTCAAAATGGCCCTACATATTTGGACTCAATACGTTACTGGAACACTTGCTCAAGTATGCACACTCACACACAAGCACACCACTTGGCGAGGCTTGTAAAATCACTAAAAACACAATCTTTTACGTATTGCGCAAACATAAAAAGTACTAAAACAACAATGTAAAAAAAAAAATGTAAATACCGTATAAAAATGTGACCTAAGCGCCTGCATGTTGTGATATTCGACCCTGTGTTGACCTGCTGATGGTGGGAAGGGGTCGGGGTGGGGGGGTCAAAGTTCTGGATTCAGTGTGGTTGCACCATGTGTATACTACAAGTCATGGTTCTCTCAAGTTACATTGGCACATGAGCTAGCCTACGCACTTAAAAAGACAGTGTGTACATTTCACCATGTGAGCAACATGCATTTATATCAACAGTGTACAGCAAAAAGAACGGAAAAGATACAGTAAACAAACAAACGAAAAGAAACACAAATAGAAAAAAAATAAAAATAAAAATAAAGACAACACACGGAATACTGTTTCAAAGTGATGAGTGAAAGACGAGGCCTCCAATCATCATTATCAAGAGATAGTTTTATAAAAGGGCTTAAAAAATAGCCTTCATTCCACAAATGGAATATATATTTATATATCCTTATATACGTTTGGCATATCTCTGCTGCTATGTGGAATAGACAGAACTTACATCTGCTTGACCAACACTTGGTGTTAACATCCTTTCATAAACCAACAGTCAATAAAAAACATCAACTTTCTTCCTCTGCGTTATTCTTATTTTTAAAAATGTTTATTTTTATAAGATTATGTCCCTTTTAATTTCACCTTTTAAAGCAATTCCTTCCACGTGTGGCCACATAAGGGGGCTTAGGGGGGAGGGAGAGAGAGAAAGAGAGAGAGAGCGAGAGAGTGAGAGAGTGACGGAGAGAGAGAGAGAGCTACTGCATGATCGCCAGGAAGCGGCTCTCTTGGGCGAGGGTGGAGAGGAGTGAGCTCATGTCGCCGATGGCCATGTTGTTCACCCCGGAGGGCACACTGGCGAAGGCGGCTGAGGCACGAGGGGTGGTGAGGCGAGAGGAGGTCCGCGACATGCCCTGGAACACGCTGGCACTGATGACGTCCGACACCAGGCTGCCTTGGTCGAAGTTGTCCTCCAGGATGGGGGTGAAGTCCAGGCCCACGTTGTCAAGGACCTCGCAGCTGGGGCTACCGTCCACCGTGCTGGTCACCTGGTCCGCTCCGGGGGACAGGAGAGGGGCAGAGGGAGCGTCTGATTGAGCCCCGGGCGGAGATGCTTGGGTCTCTATCAGGCACCGCTCCCGTTCCTCTGTGCTGGGCAAGGACAGCGGCTTGGCCTCAGACGGGTCAAAGGCCTCTCTACAGTCTCCAAACCCTGGCTGGAAGAAGCCTGCTTGTCGTTGCTGCTGCTGCTGCTGCTGCAGTGAAGAGCAGGAGCTGGCCTGGTCCTGAGCTTCTATCTTCAGTCCGGAGATGTGTCCAGCCAGTGAGCAGTGTGCCGTGCTGCCATTTCTGGAGCTGTGCTGCGGCTGCTGCTGGCAGGAGCCGACGTGATTACCACCGGTCAGGTGCTGCTGGGGTCTGGTGGAGCTTCTACAGCTGCTGCCGTTTGGTTGGAGACTCGCGGGTGGGTGTGGACGCAGCAGTGACCCGTGAGAGAGGCCATCCTGAGAGGACCTCTGGAGAAGCAGGTTGTTCCCGATCAGCTGTGCCGCGGGCTGACTGGGCTGGAAGTGCTGCTGTTGCTGCTGCTGCTGTCCACAGCTCTGCCGGATTGGACCAAGGGAAATCTGGGAGAAGTCAGGCGCTCTTCCGAAGACCTGCGTGCTCGAGCTGTTCCTCCGGCTCTCTAGACAGGACGCGTTTGATGACTCGGACTTGACGCCGGCGTTCAACTGGCATGCCTGGAGCTGAGGGAGCCTGGACGCGGAGGACCTGCGGGAGGAACTCAGACTACAGATTGGATACCTGTAGCTGTTGATGGGATTCGCCGACCCCGTGTCACCCCCTCGGGGCTGAGCGAAGAGATCAGCAGGGAGCTGAGACTGCTGCTGCTGCTGCACCACCATGTTGCCAAACTGGCCAAACGGACTCCGGCCGGCCACCACGCCGCGCTCCGACCACCTTCCGCAGGGCTGCTGGGCCGGCTGCTGCCTGGCGGGGGACAGGTGTGCGCTCCCTGAGCTCACCTCATTCCACTGGATGGGCTGCTCGTCGCCGCCGATGCCCTCTCCTTCTGCGGCCTGCTGCTGCTGCTGACCCGCTGGGTTCACCTGGAGAAGGTCTACGTCACCCCCGGTGCCATTATTATGAGGAAGGTGGAGGTCCCCGTTGTGGTTCTGCGACTGCCGATACAAAGCCTCTTGCTCCTGGGAGCGAATGTACTGCAATAGGTCATCGGGTAGCATGTCTTCATATCCCAGCAGCAGGCCTCCGTCGTCCTCCATGGCCAGGTCCTCCAGCGCCGAATGCTCCTCTATTCTGGGGGGACACGGGGAGTGCAGGCTGCGCTGCAGGTTCCCTTCGGAGCGAGTGTGGTGGTGGTGGTGCAGACTCACGTGTCTGGCCTCTCCCTGGTGGATGTGCTGGTTGGAGAGGGGCGGTAAGGGGTGCATGTTGTTGAGGCTGCTGAAGTGCAGCATCTGATGCAGGCCGCCGTCGGGGTCCTGCGTGTGCACAGTCCGTACGGGGTCGCTGGCTCGTCTGTTGGTGCTCAGCATGCCCTCCCCTGGGTAGAGCCCCCTGTGGCGGTAGCTATTATGCGTGCTGTAACCATTGGCACTTCCATCGCTGCAGCGGCGCGGTCTGACCAGCGGGGGCAGTGGAGGGTTGCTCCCATCCTGTGCGTCTCCCATCAGAGGCATGCGGGAGCGCAGGCTCGCGGGCTCCATGTTGGGCAGTGGCGTCGGGGGAGGTCCACCCGTGGCGGCGGCATACTTGGCCTTTAGGTGGTAGTGCTGCGCCGGCGTGAGGCTCAGAACACCTCCTCCTCTGGACCCACCACCTCCTCCCGAACCCCTGTGACCTCCCCCGCCCCCGTCTCCTCCTCCTCCTCCTCCGACACCCCATCCGACCCCAGGCATGGCTCCTCCGCCCATGCTACTCCCGCCGCCGTGATGGCTGGCCTCACTGGAGCGGCGCGAGGCGTCGGTGGAGATGGGGTCGTAGGAGTCGGTGGAGCTCAGGTTGTGGCGGCAGCGGTGGGTGTTCACCTCCGACTGCGAGGCCTGGCTGGAGCGGCGGCTGGAGAAGCAGGGCGAGATGCCGGAGGAGCGGCGGCTGCAGGTCAGGTAGCCCGTGCTGGCCGCGCTCTCGTTGCTGTCCCGCCGCCCCTTGCCCAGCAGGCTGAGCACCGTCAGCTCCGTCCCGCACGTCTCGGGACAGATGGCAGGCTGGGGTAGAGTGACCCCTCGGTAATCACCGTGGCCCAGGCACGAACCTGAGGGAGGGGAGAGAGAGAGAGGACGGGTTACATCAGAGAGAAGGACATTGAATAGCTGCTTTGTTCTGTGCTTTGATACGTTTGTTGAGCCTCTCTGGAGGATCAGAATGATGAAATATCAGGAAGTGATGTCAAAGCTAGTCTAAAAGTAGCAATTTGAAAAAAAAAGTAGCAATCAGTGCTAATCAAATTCCAATTCCACTGCTGCCCTTGTCATCATGTAGCGTAGCGTAGCATAGCGTACACACATTTCTGCAGGGCCCTTACCCTTCCCCAGGATGGTGGGCAGGCTGTGGCCTTTGACTGGGGGCATGGGGGATAGGTGCGCCAGGCCGGCCGGGGCGGCGTTCACCTGCCGGAGCCGCTCCATCTTCACCTGCTCCATCCAGCGGAGCGGCCGGCCCACGCTGCGCCGAGCCTGCAGTGCCAGCGTTGCCGTGGACACCGTGGCGTCCATGATGAGGGCCTGGTTCTGGTCCATGTCGTCGTCCTCGTCCTCCTCCTCCAGCTCCCCCCCCCCTCCTCCTCCTCCTCGTCTTCCTCGTCCCCCCGGGCACGCTCCCCCTCCCCCTGCAGCCGCACGGCGCTCACAACAAGCTGGACTCCACGGCCGGGAGGGCCGCCGCCGGGGGACTGCTCACCGCCGCATGCAGACTGACCGCCAGGGCTTGGCTGAGACGTCTGGAGAGGGCAGAAGAGGACCAGACAAAGGGAGGAAACCGCAGAAGGAAAAGAAGGAAGGAAAGGAGAGTTATGAAAGAGGAGGAAAGGTGAGAGAATGAGAAAAAAGGAAAGAGGGAGGAGATAAAGGGGGCGTTAATCAACGGACATAACACACATTTCACATTCAGAATGCATTAATCCACGGACATAACACACATTTCACATTCAGAATGCATTAATCCACGGACATAACACACATTTCACATTCAGAATGCATTAATCAACGGACATAACACACATTTCACATTCAGAATGCATTAAACAACGGACGTAACACACATTTCACATTCATAATGCATTAATCCACGGACATAACACACATTTCACATTCATAATCTATTTTATTACTGTACAAACATCCATGCAACAGGAACTGAAAAAAACAGTTTAAGAATATTATGCCCATATGAATGTCTTATGACAACAGAACACACCACAATGGCAAAACATATGTATGATGTCCAACGACAATATTTATGATGTGTACTTTCAAATGATTTCTTGCAGAGTAAGCGGCTGCCCAGACAAATACCTAACGGGTGATACGGCTGATAAGCACTTAGTCACTTAAATATTTGTCAGGACATGCTGTTGAATAACTCTTTAATTAGCTGTCCCTTCCTTCAGACGTGCTGATTTGCTCAACATCAATTTGCTGTGTCTTTTCTGTCTAAATAAAGCATTCAATCTTACACACACACACGCACACCCACAAACACACACGCACGCACACACACACACACACACACACACACACACTCACGAGCACAGACACACACACACGCACAAACACACACACACACACGAGCACAGACACACACACACGCACAAACACACACACACACACACACACACAAGCACAGACACACACACACACACACACACGAGCACAGACACACACACACACACACACACACACACATGCACATAAAACTGTAATGGGGCACAGTGAGTCTCTAAACAGTGCACACAAGAGAAAGAGGCAGACGTTTTTTGTTCTATTTTCAGAAAACAATGCTGAACAAACAATGCTGTTTTGTCAGACCAGACGGGCCCTAATTGGGCTGCTCTCCCTGGTGGAACTATATGATGGTCTGCAGAAGCGAAAGAGCGCGCGAGAGAGAACGAAAGAAAGACAGAAAGAAAGAAAGGAAGAAAGAAAGAAGAAAGAGTGCTACTGTTTCAGACTTCCACTCCTTCACCTCTGCTCTCGTCCTGAGGAGAAAGACCTCTCTCACCCTCCTCTCACCCTCCTCTCTTTCTCAGCCTCAGTCTGTCATTCACATCCATACAGCAGCTCTCCCTGCCAGCCTCACCCACACCTGCTCTCTCCTCCTTACGCCAGGGCAGCCCTTTTTCAGGGGCAGGGATGGAGCACACGGACACACAGCACTATGGTGTAACGACAAGATGGGGGTAGCATGATCACAAACGATGACAAGACGAGCTAATGGGATCTAACTAGAGTGGAGCGGCCTCGCCGCGGCGTCTCAATGGCGTGAGCGAGAGGTGGGTTTGAGCAGGCAGATGGTACATGACGAGCCACGAGAGTGGAGACGGGTGAATGGACAGCACTCTCACCTGATTACCCACTGTCCTTAGAAAGGCAGGGGGAGTTAATGCATGAGGCATTAGATAGGAGAGAAATTCAGTTATTACACCGGCAAGGCAGAGCAGAGCAGAGATCAAAAGCACACATCCTGTTACTCGTGTCTCATCTCGTGTCACACAGACGGGAAAGCGTTGGTTAGAAGACCTACTTCAGAGGGGGAAGAGAGCTATCTGGACACTGCACTACACTACAGCTACCTGCTAACACATGTTCCTCAGAGTTTGACTGTCTTTTTGACAAATGGTAGTTGAACAGGGGGTTGAGATTTGAGGAATGTCCTACGAAGTTTAATGCAATCAGCTGATAGTACCACTGTGTGACGGCCAACCTCTAGATCTGCTAGACTTGGGCCTGTGTGGTGATGTACTGACATGTTCTGTGTGGTGAGGTACTGACATGTTCTGTGTGGTGATGTACTGACACGTTCTGTGTGGTGATGTACTGACACGTTCTGTGTGGTGATGTACTGACATGTTCTGTGAATGGAGATCAGAACCTTTATTTATCCATTTGCTATGATGTAGTTCTATTATTTTGGCACCTTGCTGTGGGCTCCATTGCGGTACATTACATACTTCAAAGACATTGAAATGAACTAGAGGGGATCTACGGCACCAATAGCTGTTGCTGATGTGAATCAGAGGTCGGAGGTCAAACTGTGATGTGTCTTGAAAAGGGGCTCACCATGGGCTTCTCCGACTTGATAGACTTGACCTGCAGACATTCGTCCTGTTTCGAGGTAGCATGGTTGTAGTCCCTTTGGTCTGCAAACCCCAGTTGCCCCGGCGACCTGCCCTGGCCGTTGCTGCCCGGCTCTCGAGGCTGAGGTGGAGGCCGGGGGTAGGCGTCGCCGCGCTGCTTCTTGGTGACGTGGGCCTCGGGGCCGTGCACGGTCTTCACGTGTTTCCGTAGCGAGCTGGGGTCCGTGTAGCGCTTAGTGCAGCCAGGGATCTTACACACGTACGGTTTCTGTGGGAGAGAGGGTGGGTGAATGGGCATGTGGAGGGGATGCTAGTCTACAAGAACAGTCTGGATAAGCAACACACAGCACAGTTAAAGAGTAGTCTACAAGAACAGTCAGGATAAGCAACACACAGCACAGTTAAAGAGTAGTCTACAAGAACAGTCAGGATAAGCAACACACAGCACAGTTAAAGAGTAGTCTACAAGAACAGTCAGGATAAGCAACACACAGCACAGTTAAAGAGTAGTCTACAAGAACAGTCAGGATAAGCAACACACAGGACATTTAAAGAGTAGTCTACAAGAACAGTCAGGATACGCAACACACAGCACATTTAAAGAGTAGTCTACAAGAACAGTCAGGATAAGCAACACACAGCACAGTTAAAGAATAGTCTACGAGAACAGTCTGGATAAGCAACACACAGCACATTTAAAGAGTAGTCTACGAGAACAGTCAGGATAAGCAACACACAGCACAGTTAAAGAGTAGTCTACGAGAACAGTCAGGATAAGCAACACACAGCACATTTAAAGAGTAGTCTACAAGAACAGTCAGGATAAGCAACACACAGCACAGTTAAAGAGTTACAGTGAGAACGCCTTGGATTATGGCTGTTTGTGCCCATGTGAGTGTGTTCCAATAATGCATGCAAGTGTGTTTCAGAAACACACATATATAAGGACAGGTGTGTGTGTGATTTATTGATGTGAGTGTGCATCATGTGAATGTTATGGGTTTTACCTCATTGGAGTGTGTGCGGTTCTGGTGTTTGGCACGGTCGGAGGCGTTGGAGAAAGCTTTGTTGCAACCCTCATGCTCACACACATATGGCTTCTCTCCAGTGTGTGAGCGCAGGTGGGTCTTCAGGTTCTCCAGGCGGGAGTAGGCTTTAGCGCAGCCCTCAAACTGCACACATACAAAGAAGTCACATTTGGAAAACCGCTTTTTTTTTACCTCAGATTTCTTTATATTAAATGCATACAAACTATCAAATATTCTGATCTCCAGGACTATATCGTTTCACTTAGTCACCTGTTTGTTCATCTATTGCTAATATACGTTCACATGTTTCGCTCCAACTATATAGTTTATGACTTAAATGTTGATGTTTGAGTGCTGTAGTGAATGCTGGGAAATGTAGTTCTTACGGTGCACTTGTGAGGCTTCTCTCCAGTGTGCCGTCTCATGTGAACTACAAGCATGTACTGGGCTTTGAAGGGCTTCTGCTCCCGGGAACAGTCCACCCAGCGGCAAACAAACTCCTTCTTCTCCCCGTGGATGTGGTCATTATTAATGTGCTGTGAATGGAAGGAAGGGAGACCACAGGTGAGCAAAATCATACACACATACACACAAGAGAAGAAACACATTTAAATTACTTTTTCAAATCCAAAACACATTCATTAACCCTGTATTTTTGCGATATCTCTATTCTTTCCTGATCCCTTAATGGTCCTAGTGTAATATCTCAGAATACCACAAGGGGGCTTCATGCTCAGTGAGCTTAGAGACAGAGCCAGTATAGGTTTGGCTCCGTAACACATTCCGAAGACAGTATATAAATGTTAAGTTTTATTCCTCTCTACGAAATTTGAACTGTATTAATGTGTGTCACAATGACATGTCCTTGAGTTGTCAGCGCATAAAATGTATAGACTAAGATGGCTAAGAAGAAGTAAGTTTAGATCTGGAAGAAGCATTAGTTTCACCAACAGACCATTCAAGCCACAACCAAGGAACCATTCTAGGACTTAAAAAAGCACTGGCAGCTAAAATTAATTATAATCATATTTTTTGTTATTTCATTTTTTCTTTCATTTCTTCTTTTCCTTTTTTTTCTTTCTCCAAAACATTCCTTCCTTCTTTCTTAAAAACATCTTTCCCACCTTCACACATTTATTCATCCATGAATATTACAGACTATCACTTTTTGTCATCTCTCTTTCTCTCCCTCCTTCTCTCTCTCTCTCTCCCCCCCTTCCTTCTCTCCGGCTGCATTTGTAGTGTCAGGCATAAAGCAGGCTTGTGAGTCTCAGTGTCCAATCTGAACGGGATTTCAAATAAAACCCTGTCACTCGCCATCATCTCGGGCCTCTGCCCCACCATGACATGTGCTGACAGTTGTGCTGCCGTGGCAACTTCCAATCTGAGGCTTAGAGGGGAGGGAGGGGGGAGGTGACGGGGGTGGGAGAAGGAAATCAAAAGTTCTGTGGAAATCAGCTCAAACACCAGGGCTTTACTCCTGCAGCCGGGCCTCATATCAGGAGAGACTCACCACTCTCTCTTCCCCTCTCCCTCTCTCCCTCTCTTCCTCTCTCTCTCTTACTCCCTGTGCAATCTACCTCCTCTATTTACTTCCTCTCCTCTTCTACAGTTGTGTACACACAAGCTCTCTCTCTCTCTTTCTCTCTCTCACTCTCTCTCTCACTCACTCACACATACACACAAACTCCCATGCTTACCAAATCTCACTTATAAATTCCTTTTTTCAGTTCCGTCTAAAACACTGACAGACACAATGACTACAGAGAAGTGAAAAGCACATAGGGTCATATTAAAAGCAACTGTATGCACACACACACGCACGCACGCACACACACACGCACACACACACACACACACACACACACACACACACACACACACACACACACACACACACACACACACACACACACACACACACACACACACACACACACACACACACACACACACACACACACACACAGAAACACTTATGAACTTGCACGTGCACACAGAGACTTGTAGAATGTTCGTTCTACACAACATCTGGACTCCTCACAAAGGCAACAGTGTGGGCCTCCTCTCCCTCTCTCTCTTAGAGATGCCTTTCAGAGGGAGACAGACACAATATCCTGACCGAGGGGAACTCATAAAATGACATTCCTGAGCCCGCGGAGGGAGACCCCTGCCTGAGGGGTGTAGTATAGAGTGTGAAGTATGGAGACAAACATAGAGACAATAAAACAGAAAGAGAGAGAGAAAGAGAGAGAGAAAGAAAGAGAGAGATGAGAGAGAGAGAGAAAGAAAGAAAGAGAGATGAGAGAGAGAGAAAGAAAGAAAGAGAGAGAGATGAGAGGCCAGTGGATGATAGGTGTAGAGAGAGATAGCTGCGAGTAGCAGTCTGTGCGCTTGCATGCATTTCAGAGTCTGTATGCATAAGTATGTGAGTGTGTGTGTGTGTGTGTGTGTGTGTGTGCGCGTGTGCGTGTGCGTGCGTGTGCGTGCGTGTGTGTGTGTGTGTGCGTGTGTGTGCGTGTGTGTGTGTGTGTGTGTGTGAGAGAGTGTGTGTGTGTGTGTGTGTATTTGTGCATATGTATGCACTGGAGAGAGCAAGTGAAATAAGCAATGAGGAAGAAAGATGGACACAGCGAGAGAGACAGAGAATGAGGACTCTTTAGAGAGGCAGAGGGAGAGAGCTTTGCCTTGCATCATACATGCAGAGAGAGTGAGGGGAAGAGAGAGAGAGAGTGAGGGGAAGAGAGAGGCCGGAGATAAGTGTGACGGGGGGAAGAAGGTTGGAGAGACAGGTGGATCGAGAGAAGAGAGAGGGGTGCAAGAGAGAGAGAGAGAGAGAGGTGCCTCATCGGCCATTCCTCTTCATGACACAAAGACATGCCGCCTCAGTCACCCTGTCACCTCTCTGCGCCGCTTTCATGGCTTGAAGGCGCACCCCAAAAAACTTTGGGGCTGTGTGTCTGTGTGCATATTGTGGAAGTGTGTGTGTGTGTGTGTGTGTGTGTGTGTGTGTGTGTCTGTGTGTCTGTGTGCATACTGTGGAAGTGTGTGTGTGTGTGTCTGTGTGCATACTGTGGAAGTGTGTGTGTCTGTGTGCATACTGTGGACGTGTGTCTGTGTGACTGGCATCCACAACTAATCCTTCGCTCCAGCTCTGTCCTGGGTGCCGAATGAAAAGCACCAGGCCTTCCAGCGGTGGTAGCCTTGGGTCAAACAATGGCGTTACTCTGGGATGTGTGTGTGTGTGTGAGTGTGAGTGTGTTTGTGTGTGTGTGTCTTTCAGCTGTGGTAGCCCTGGGTCAAACAATGGCGTTACTCTGGGAGGACCAACTGATGCTGAGTCACAACTGACTGGTCAGAGACTTATTACCTCAGATAGGGGCTCTGCTTCAGTCACACACACACACACACACACACACACACACACACACACACACACACACACACACACACACACACACACACACACACACACACACACACACACACACACACACACACAAACACACTCACACACACACACACACACACACACACACACACACACACACACACACACACACACACACACACACACACACACTCCTCTGCTTCAGTCACAGCCCCACCATCTGCGGCCATTGATTCTCAGGAGAGGGTGTGTATCGTAACGTACTACTGAGGCCTACTGAGGATCAGCACATGAAGCAACTTTTAATGCAACATGTCAAAAATGATGACAAAAACAAAGAGAAACAGAGAAAACAAAGGGCAGCTTTTGTCAGTAATGTATTTTCAGCAATAGCAGCACATGGCCATTCATTGTGCAATAGCACATGGCCATTCATTGTGCAATGCCTGTTGTGATAACATCTCTACGTGACACTGCCTACAACTGAACCAGGCCATTAGGACACTTCATTTGAAAAGACAAAGGCCTCATTTAAATGTGGTGTTGGCTAGGCTCACATTGGATCATAATATGCCTAAACCCCAAAAGGTTATTAATGGTCAGACTGTCTTTTCACATTCTTCCTTTCACCTATCTCACTGTGAACAGACAGAGAAGAAGCCCAAGGAATAGGGAGCTCCTTCATAAAGTTCCTGTAAGGATCGATACGTTGGGCCCGTGACATGGAAGACAAACTCTCCCTCCCTCCCCGGCACCCTCACCCCCACCTGAGAGACTGGGGGAATCCCAGTGGCACACCATCTGTCTGTGAAGCGCTGCGCTCAATATCCACAGTGAGAGAGAGAGAGAGAGAGCAGAGAGAGAGAGAGAAGAGAAAATGAGTGAGTGATCTGTGTGCAAGTTAGCACACTGCGACTCACGTTCAACAAACGAGCCCAGCGGTGATGAATCTACGGCTCGACCATCTAAACCCCCCCCCCCCCCCCTCCACCCCTCCCTCTCTGACAGGACACAAAAACGAGGGATGATCTGGTAAAATGAGAAAGGGTGGGGGGGAAGCGGAGGCTGGACAGGCGACCTAATGGCTGGATCTAATGGCCATTTTATACAGAATCAATAATCTCCCTGCTGAGAGGGACGGTGGCGGGGCCGTTGCGGAGAGACAGACACACAGGTGCTGATAGCAGAGAGGTGAGCGGAGCGGAGCGGACCGGAGACTAGACGAGACCAGACCAGACGAGCGCAACATTCATCTGCCGGCTTATCGGCCAACAAGTGAGCAAACGCCACAGAGATGGATTTACACAGAGCACAAGCACGAGCACAGGACGAGCACGAGCACGAGCACAGGACGAGAGGGGAGGGAGCCAGCGAGTGTGAATGCTCTGGCCTATTAACACACAACTCTGTTCCACAACGTATATGCTCTACACCGTAACGTAAAAAATGTGCATTCTCACACACACACACACACACACTTGGTAAACAGTTGGTATTTGTCCATTTAAGTTTTGTTTACAATATTTCAATACTGCAATTTCTGAACTCCAGCAGCATGTTGCAACATAAATCACTCCCTCTCACACACACACACACACACACACACACACACACACACATTCCAGAAGATGACTTGGCACTGACACACACACACACACACACACTGCTTCCCACAACCACAGCCAGTCCCGAAGATGCCTTTGCTCCTTTCATGGCTGTCCTGTTGCTGGCCTGTTTTATCCCTCCTTTCAAACGAGTCTCTATTGTGTCCTTCATCAATTTCTGTCTGGGACGAGGATGAGGACGAGGCACTCCATTACAGCCGCGCCGCGCAGCAGCACAGGAGCTGTTTACAAGGCAATCCCAGACAAAACACTGTTGAGCTTTATCAAACATGCACTAATAAATCATACGCTCTTTTGCGACGTCAAAGGCTGGGGCGGTTTTGTGCATAGAATGAAAAAAAGGGAGGAGGAAAAGGAAGGTGAGGGAGGGAGAGAGAGAGGAGGTAATTAGTGAGAGAGTGAGTGGAGAGGAGAGAGAAAGAGGGAGAGAGAGAGAGAGAGAGAGAGAGAGAGAGCGAGAGAGAGAGAGCAAGATGGTGAGAACTGGAGCAAAAGTGGAAGAAGGAGAGACAGAGGGAGAGAGAAAGAGAGAGAAGGATGAGAGAGAGGGAGAGAGAGAGAGGGATGGGACTGAAATTGGCATGTGTAATTCTATGCAGGCTTTTCATCTCAGCGCAAGATACTCCAGACAGATAAGCTGTCTAATCCGCTGCCTGATCAAAAAAAATCTGCATTTTACCAATTAAAGGGGACCTGCCAGCAGTCAGAGTGGGGGTCCTTCTTTCTGCGCCGCCCGAGTTTATCTCTTCACAGCACAGCACAGTACAAGGAGCCGCCGTGCCTCTCTCTCTTAACACACACAGACAGACACACACACATCACGACTACCCTACATCTACCTCACACACACACACAGACACACACAGACACACACAGAAGGTAGTACACTTACAACTCTGCCCTGGGCTCATATCTGGGCTGGGCCATGAGAAGGAGAGGGAGGTGAAGAGGTGTCCTTTCATGACACAAGAACCCTTTCCTCTCACTCACTTTCTCCTTCTTTTCCTCCCCTCCCACTCTCCCTCTCTCTCTCTCTCTCTCTCTTCAACAGTGCACCCCACATATCCCACATTAAAGAAAGCTGCGCCCTTATCTTTTGCTGGGCCCCTTCAGGGCAGAAGGGGTGAGAAGGAAAGAGGGAGAGATAAACAGAAAATATATATATCTTTAAAAAAGATACACAGACACACACACACACACACATACTTTTATAAGGTATGAATAAAGAGGGAATGAAAATGACATTATAAAGTGAGTGAGTGAATGAGGGAGGGAAAGAGTGAGAGTGAGAGTGAGAGAAAGAGGAGGTGAATGAAATGAAATAGAGAGCGAGTGTAAATTGACACCCGCCTGGCTCAGGCAGACTGTGGAGGCCAGATAAGGGCGCTAAATTGCGCAGATGTGATGCTTATCTTATCGCCGGTGCGGAGAGCGCTTAAGTAGGCCTGATAAACGCACGCCACCACGTCATAGAGAATGCTGTTTACACACACACACACGCACACATACACACACACATACACACACACACACACTCATATGATGCACATGCATGTGCACACACATACAAAAAAATCCACACAGCAGGGCTACCTTTAATCAAGGTGAAGCAATGAGGGTGGCATATGTGTGCTGGAGTGTGTGTGTACGTGCATGGGTGTGTGTGTGCGTGTATGTGTACGTGCATGGGTGTGTGTGTGTGTGTGTGTGTGTGTGTGTGTGTGTGTGTGTGTGTGTGTGTGTGTGTGTGCACTTTTGATCTAAAATTAGAGTCCAAAAGAAAAGATAAGAGAACAAGAAGAAACACAAACCTCCAGCATTTAATTATCACATTTAAATGACTAAATTAACTAAATTATGTTATGAAAGCGCTGGTGGAGAGTGTGGGAAACTGACTGCAATAATAATAACTGCATCAGAAATGTTTAAATTCACCTCAAAACAAAATGGTGTGTGTGTGTGTGTGTGTGTGTGTTAGCATGCACACATCTACATACATATATATATGTCTGATCTGAGAGGTCAGGGGAGTTCATTTAAAAATCTCATTTTTTCCCGAGCGGCAAACAGAAGCAGAGGCAATTTTATTTTTTAATTCTGTTTTCCACAGCGATTCGCAGAGACAAGCTGAATTAGTGTGGGGGAGGGGCAGTCCATTGTTTTCATATATGGAAATTCCAGAGCCCCAGAATACCCCCAACTCCCCCCCACCCCCCACCCCCTCCAAACAACACCCCCACTCCCACCCCCTCCGCCAGCGCTCGAGAGAGAGAGAGAGAGAGAGAGAGAGAGAGAGAGAGAGAGAGAGAGAGAGAAGCCACTGTGGTCCAAATACTGTACTTATCCCATTACTGACGGGGGAGAGATAAGAGACTTTTCTCCTCGGCTCCGCTGAATTAGGGGAGAGAGAGCGAGAGCGGCTCTGTAGGCGCGGGGGTTTATTAGCATGGCCACCGCACCAGCACCCGCACCCGCGTCAGCGTGGAGAACGAGGGGAAAATAAAAACACAATAAGCGAAGAGGAGGAGAAAAGAAAAGGACGGAACATGACGACAATGAGAAACACAAAAGCACAACGCCGTTTGGGCCTGTCAGGAGAACAAAAGCAGAGGAAGGAGAGGAAGGAGAGGAAGATGGGTTGATGAAGGGAGGGAAGGGAGGGGTGTCAGAAAGAGAGAGCGAGAGAGAGAGAGAGATTTAGCTCCTGTGTGGTGCTGGCAGTGTGTGTGTGTGTGTGTGTGTGTGTGTGTGTGTGTGTGTGTGTGTGTGTGGAGGAGGATGAGGCTGGGGAAACAGAGGGAGAGGTAAGGAAGTAAGAAGCCACCTGGAGTGAGAACATGGAGGGGTGAGCAAAGAACACGCTTGGAGAACATCCAGGCTGGAAAGGTTTAGTGAGTGTTCTCTCTCTCTCTCACACACACACACACACACACACACACACACACACACACACACACACACACACACACACACACACACACACACACACACACACACACACACAATCTCTCTCTCTTTCCCTCTCTGTCTCTTTTTCCCCAAGCACCCGTTGCCCTCAGAAACAGGGGTAAGAAGTTGTCAAGCTCCTCAACCTTTGAGGCGAGCCCTTCAAACGCGGGAGGCAGCCCAGTCCTCGCCCAGGATATCAATTATAGATAGGGCTGAGCGTGGCCGCCGCGAATTGCCATGTCAGACGGAGGAGAGACAGCCTTGGAGAGCTGAGGATCTTTCTATCAGATGTGTGCTGATGGGGGTGCTGTGTGTGTGTGTGTCTGTGTGTGAGAGAGAGGGAGAGAAGGATAGAGGGAGAGAGCGAGCGAGCTGATGATGGGTTCTTAAAAGGGGACATAGTGGTGTATACCTTCCACAGACAGACCCGGAGCTTTCATGTGCTCCTGTGGAGGTGAGTGTGTGTGTGTGTGTGTGTGTGTGTGTGTGTGTGTGTGTGTGTGTGTGTGTGTGTGCTCCTGTGGGGGTGAGTGGCACTCTGGGTCTGGCCTGTGACTAACCCAACATGTGGGATGGAATGGATCTAGATTTTAGGAGGCGTCTATGGTCAGTGTGACCTTGGGCCCCTTGACACACACACACACACACACACACACACACACACACACACACACACACACACACACACACACACACACACACACACACACACAGCACCACTTCTAAGCTTCTAAGTAGGAAGTCCCCTCAAGCTCTATCAGCTGACACTTAAAGGCCCATGAGATGGCCCCCTCTCCAGCTGCACTGAGATGCTCTAAGTGACCGTCTAGTTCAGAGTCTAGAGTGACCTTCATTCCACAAATGACACACACACACACACCCACACACACACACCCACACACACCCACACACACACACACACACACACACACACACACACACCTTTTCCCCTTCCTTGTTATCACCGCATCACATAACTTTCCCCTCCTGGTCTTAGTTACTCACATGCACCAGTTGTTCCTGGGTGTCAAACTCGCGGCAGCATCCCTCCCAGTGGCAGTTGGTCTCGTACACCACCTCCGGCTCCTGCTTGCCCTCGTCTTTGTCCCCCTCTTCTTTCACCAGCGTCATTCCATCCGGCTGCTCCTGACATGCGGGCAGGGGAGAGAGGAGAGGGGAGAGTGGAGAGAGGAGAGAGGAGAGAGGAGAGTGGAGAGTGGAGAGAGAAGAGAGAGAGGAGAGAGAAGAGAGAAGAGAGGAGAGTGGAGAGAGGAGAGAGAAGAGAGGAGAGAGGAGAGAGAAGAGAGGAGAGAGGAGAGAGGAGAGTGGAAGGTGAGCTTTTATACTCTCATCTGGGAGTTGTGATGTCTGACATGTTTGTTTCTGATAAGAGCTAGCTGCTGAAGGGGAGTTGCTGAAATGTATTGGTGAGCAGGTTGCATGTCTCAAGCTCATCTGCTTAGAGAAGCACAGAATTAAAAAGCCTTATCAGAACTTCACACATTACAGCCCTAGCTGTGGTAATGGAATGTTTCATGAGTTCTACAGGACTTCACACATTACAGCCCTAGCTGTGGTAATGGAATGTTTCATGAGTTCTACAGGGGCAGGAAGAGTAAGTGAAGTAAATGAGAAGACTCTTCTCTCAAGGAAGTCAGACATGAGGGAGAATAGAATTGTTTTAAAACCTGGCGAAGACTTGACATTGTCTACTATGAGTGTGCCAAGAAGGACAATACTAAGCTTGAGGAACAGAGAGGTGAGAGAAGAGACATCCAAGAAATCCAAGGTGGTTGTGTGCCGAAAATATAAACTATCGCTGTGACGACCAAGGAAAATATGTTCCTGATTAAGCAGAGTGATTCTTAGTGTTTCAAGCTGCCTGGACAAGAGGTAGCTTAGCTGCGACTAGTCTTCCTGTAGAGGAACTTGATAAATAGTGGAAGATGTTTTTGTCTCTGCACAGTGAAATTATTCAAACTGTTCCAAAACTTCAACCACTAACACAGCAGCAGACTGTTTATCTTGACTCTTCCAGGAGTGTTAACAGCCTGGAAATGAAAACACGGTTAAGGCTTTGGGTTGCTCGCTGAGGTCTGCCATCTCGAGGCACATGCTATTCCAGTCACATTTCCGTACACCATAAAACTGGGCTCAAGGTCTCATACCACCAAACAGTCGAGGAGTCACTCCCCCTCTCACCCACTCACACGTCCTCCTCTCGGTCGGGTCATTACGCTGCCCATACTTCACTGTCCATGTCAAATACTGTGGGGCTGAGCAGGGCCAGGCCACTGCTCCCTAACACATGGGCCCCCACTTCTAGGCAGAGCTGTAATTAACACGGGCCTCCACGGTGAAGGACACGGACGCACTCTGGCTGTGAGTATATGGGGTGGCTTTGGCTGGACTTGGCCAGGGAGGGAGAACCTGTGGAGCTAAACTCAGAATGCAAGAGTTGAGTGGTTATGATTAAGAGCGAGACGGAAAAAGGGAGAGATCACAATGGATACCTTTGGAAATAGCCCTACTGTGTAATTCTCCCGTGCTTCTATATAACGAACGAGAAGTGAGTGGCGGACAGTGAGAGGGAGAGTGCATCAAGAGGAGGTGAGGGGACGGAGGGATGACTGTGACTCCCTAGTGACAGTAAGACAGAAGCAGGATGGGGTTTGCCTGTGGCGTGCCACTATACTCTAGCCCCGCAGACAGCAGCAATGAGGGGCGAACACATGGAGAGGCCCCATGGAACCATCTGCAGCCTAATTTCTCTTTCGTTGTTCTGCTCTCCTCATTCACTTAGGCATCTGATTAAAAGGAAAACAATTTCCTCCTCGTGCTCCGAAGATCAATGGGGCTTATCGCCTGTGCGGCAGCAGCAACAACGAGCCGCCAGAATGAAACGAGCAAACAAATAGTTTTATACAACGTCACATAATTGGCCCTGGGGCAGCACTGTGTGTGTCTGCATCTATTTATGCA
>NC_045168.1:14904857-14907357 GCF_900700415.2 Clupea harengus
ATCCTGCCCCGCTGACGGCTCCTCTAAGCTGCCCCATGCTTCTGCGGACCTTATTACCCCGCCGAGCGGAAATCAATGGCGCGCGACGCACCCACAGCCCATCCGCTTGTCATATCACTCATCGGTTTTTGGAGGCACACAGAGACCATCTCGGCCCTGTCGGCGCGCCGGGCTCCGTGATGGATCAGCTCTTTCGGAGCGCCAGTTCCCCCCAAGGATTGGTGATCAATCGCTCGGGGTGGGGACCACAGAGCTCTTGCATGAAGGCACGCGCTTCTCCGACCTGTGAGCCTGTGCGGTTGACTCCTAGCTGGGAGCTGTTGGTTGACGTACACCACCAGGGATGCTGGGAGATGGCCGGCCCCCTCTGAGAGGGATGGCCACCCCTGGAGGTCTGACACAGAGACGAGCCTTCAGAAACCTGCCAAAAAAACTTTTTTTTTTCTTTTTCTGGCAGATATTCCCATAGTCTGTGCAAAAACGCCTAGTGATGTTTGATTCAATATTGGTTTTGTCTATAAATTATTCATCAAAAACACTGTTTAACCCTGGGGGTCTTACTGACCAGTTAGGCCCCTTTACCGTTTCCCTTTCCTCTTGAGCAATTAAAAAAGTAGTTGTATGAAAAACTCAGTGTGCCTGATTCATGCACTGAGAGCAATGAGAATGAAGCCATCTCTCTGGTGATTCTGTCTCTCTGTTCTTGTGCCATTGGTATCACCTTGAGAGAACTCACGAATGCCATTAACTGTCAGCATCCTTGGAGCAAACACAACTCACAATCCAATAAAAATGTTTTTGTTTTTTTCTCCTCTTGGATAATTACTCCCAGAAGACAAAACAGTGGCAACAGAGAACAGAAAAATATTCCCAAACACGTTCAATTTTCCTCCGAGTATATTTCCAACATTTGCATATGTAAATAAGTGCAGAACCTGATAAGGTGAGGAATAAAGAGGTAAGGGTCAATCCAATCAAGCAAATCAATCGCCACTTTGGTATTGATTACATTTCAATGTCTTGCTTGTTGATTTAGTGGACTGTAACGGGTGCTGTCCCAACAACAGCAGCTACTGAAAATGAATTCCCCCCTCACAAATTGAGATGCAAGAAAATGTAATTGAAATGGCTTTGAGTTTACTTTTAAGACCTTCAATTAATGGAGTGAATTTTAACTCGTGACCTGACCCCCCAGCATTCAAATTGAACTGACCCCTACCCCAGAAGAGATGCTTTCTCCTCTCCTTTTCTAATGTCAATTTCTTTATTTATTCATTTTTCACGCCTCCCTCCCTCCCCTCTCCTCCTGTCCCCTTCGGTAGTGCCCTTTCATCTGTCATCCCCCCCATCTCCCCTCGTTCGCCGCGTGAAGGATTGCGTGGCGGTGGCATTAGGGTAAAGCTCTCTGCACGGATGATGGCGAACACATTAATCAGGTGATGCTTATCAGACAGTCGGGTGATGGGAGCGCGGGAGAGACGAGGGGTAGGGAGAGCGCAAAAAGAGGAGGAGGAGACGGAGAATGAGGAGGAGGAGGGAGGGGGGGTAAAGTGTGTTCACACGCTTCTTCCTAATAGCGCGTTTCATGTTCTCCCGTTTATTCTGCAGCGGGATGTTCATTCATCACTCACTGCAGCTCGTCCATGCCTGCGCGTACCCCTGTACTTTCACTATGGCTCTCTCTCTATCTCTCTCACACTCTCTCTCACTCTCTCTCTCTCTCTCTCTACCTATCGCTCTCTACCTGGTTTGCTGGTAAATCTATCTATTTTTCAGAACATACTGCATCTTAAATATTTTCTCCTTTTCTCATTGAAATGCCATGATTTTAATAAATAAAATCCATTTCTCTCTGTAGTAAACCAATGTCAGTGTCTAGTTGAATCAACAAAAGGGATACATGAAATCAAATGTTTTCCAAACAATCCAGAATGTATACATTCGTCAAAATGTACCGGTACTTTTTGAAAAAAATTTAAAAATCTTTTTTAAAGGTCTTAGGAACCAGACACATTGTTTTAACGAATACTCTGGTTTGAGTTTAATCAAGAAGAGGAGTGAGGAGAGGCCCTGCCTAATGGAAGTCATTTGTTCGTATTAAACACCCAACTAAGAGAGGCCAACGTTGTTCACTACTTCAGGTCAGTCGGAGTCTTTGGTGAAGACTGTTGTCTCTTACCTGATGGCCCCGGAGGAGAGGAGAGGAGAGGAGAGGAGAGGAGAGGGGAGGAGAGGAGAGGAGAGGAGAGGAGAGGAGAGGAGAGGAGAGGAGAGGGTGTGAACATCGTGTCTCTTACCTGATGGCGCCGGCGGAGAGGAGAGGAGAGGAGAGGAGAGGAGAGGAGAGGGTGTGAACATCGTGTCTCTTACCTGATGGCCCCGGCAGAGAGGTGTCCGTAGGAGCCGCTGGTGGAGGAGCTGGAGCGGGAGTTGTTGAGGATGGTGACCAGGGAGTTGGGGGAGGTGCGGATCATGGTCTGCAGGTCGAAGCCGGGGTCAG
>NC_045168.1:14914857-14917357 GCF_900700415.2 Clupea harengus
CACTGGATGATCTGGCCTTTACAGACCAGCCGCCACCAGATGAATGGGGAGTGGGTTTTTCTCTCTCCGCTCTGCTTGTGCTGACATGTAAACACTGTCATGTTTGTTGACATTCAACCTTGGCCAGCCGCGGAGCGCAGCCATTAGATCCTGGTTCCCGTTTACCCAACGCTAAAACAACCATGTTCCCCCCCATCAGTCAGCATCCAGGGAGCGGACCAGAGCTGCATTAAGACCAGATCCCGGGGCCAGGAGAACTGGTCTGGGTTCAGCCACTCCGTACGAGCGGTGAGCTCATACTCCATGAGACAGGATACAAGAACTGACTCCAGGGAGACCCTTTGAAAGAGAATTTTAATGGGGCTCCGGGAGTTTGAAGGAAGGCAGAGCTTCATGAAACAGGAACAGCTGAAAAGCTGTAGAGTGGCGAAGGGGGACAGAGGGATTGTTTTTGATCCCTTTTGTTTGCCATCGCTAAGAGGTTAGAACTACCTTTCATCTCAATGTTGTATAATTTACATGGTGTAAATTTAGGGGTTGTATAATTTGCAGTATTGTTGGTCTTGTTTCCTCACTTTGCCAGTGCATTTGTCACAAGTATATTTCGTAATGCTTGTGCAAAATAGTCCGTATCTAACATGATTTGGTCGCTTATGAATACGCTCTTATCTCTGTAGCTTCCGACTTTGCCTATTCATAGATTTGAGGAGCGACAAAGAGTTTCACACTTAGCGCTGTTTGCCCAATCTACATTTTTATCAAATCGGAGTCCGCAGTGCAAAAAATAGACTTTCCACTTCAAGGAAAAACAGCAACTCGAGTGAATCACCAACTTGCCTTTTCAGCATGTTGCTGCTTCGCCCCCGTTTGGGCGCGGCTGCTGGAGGTGTGCTGATGCCGGGCGCAGCGGCCTCTTGGCTCGATACCGCGCTTGATTACCGCTGGCCTTTGGGAGTGCACACCGATCGTCTTCCCTCCGTAATTGAGCTCCAGGCTTCAATTAAACCTCCAGCAGGCCAGGAGGCCGAGAGCTCTGCTGAGGCTCTTTAAAAAATCAGCAGGCTGCTCCAGACCCAGTAATTGATTTCCCAGTCTTGCTGCACCATAGGAGCCAAGCTCTCCTCCCAGCAGGTCCTCTCTGGTCCGTCTCTTAACTCCTTCCCCAGACCTGAACCCTGACGCCTGACGCCCTGACCCCCGGCCTTGAACCTGGCCCTGTGCCTGAGAGCGCGCCTGTGATCTCGGGCTGATGGCTCCTCCAGAGGTTGCGGAGAGTGAAGCGGAGATCAAAGAGAATGACCCCGGCCAAATGACTGGGCAGCGCTTTCCCCATCGGCCACGGAGGGCAGCTCACACACACTCGCTGATAAGCGCCCGCTGGACACCGGGCCTTAAGAGAGATGGATTGGGTGTCTGTATCTGGTATCCTTACAGAGGCAGGGTCGGGTAATTGCACTCGGATGCTGGTTGAATTCACAAACGTGCTCTTTTGTTTAGTGTGGCGAGACTGGTGTTGAGTTACTAAGCATGTTTTTTTTTGGCATTGACCTTGAAAAATGTTTTCCCTCACCATGTAAGTGAGATGTAAGTATTAGTAGTTAGCCGTTAGCTGTTAATCCAAATCACTTTCAAACACTCCATGTCTACCACACTAATGTTCATTTCAATATCTTGCATAGAAAAACCACAAACCTTTATCAGGAACTTAGCAAGGTTCTCCTACAAGTAAATGACTAAGAAACTCGTATTTTCAATTAAATAATCAGAGTTTTAAAGGCATGTAGGGTAGTGTTGTGCTTAGTAACACACATTCATTTGCAGAACCATATTCGAGTGTAGCTGATAAACCTGAGCCCTGAAAGCCCCTTTATCAGAGGCACATAAACAGACCCATAAAAGGTTCTTCTTTGACAACAACCCTTTGAGGAAAAAGTTCCAGACTGCCCCAATTCTTGAGATTGTAGCAAAAATGCGCAGTTAAAGGAGTTAATGGAGTTTGGTGGTTCCCACAAGGGGCTCCGTGACGTGCACACACACACACACACACACACACACACACACACACACACACACACACACACACACACACACACACTCACACACACACTCACCATCTGCGGGGCTGAGGCCCCTGGCGGCTGAGATCATGGAGAGCGAGGGGCTGCCGGGCAGCGAGCGGATGTACTCCATGTAGGGGTTGATGTAGGGGTGGGGAGGGTTGAAGGGAGAGTCGGCCCCCACTGACGGGTTCCGGTGGGGCGAGATGCGGATGAGGGAGATGTCGGAGAACGCCGGGCTGCCCGCCAGCACAGGAGGCCTGCACACCAAAAGAGACGAGAGAGAGAGAGAGACAAAAGAGAGAAGAAATTAGTTTTTGCCGTCTGTAATTGGGCGCCGACTTGATTTAGTTTGGGGTTGTGTTTTTTATTTGCTCATGGTTAAAATGACATCAACGGATTCTTTGGCCTCTGAGAAGATATATGCATGGTGTTTATCTACA
>NC_045168.1:14929857-14937357 GCF_900700415.2 Clupea harengus
GTGTAATTTGATGTGCTTAAAACAAAATCATGTCTTTAAACCTTAAATGCTTTTATCTGAAGCATGTTTCTCCAGCAAACAATACAATTTCCTCCATGTATATACAGATGAAATATACATGTCTATATACCAAATCAAACTGCCAAAAATGATCCTGTTGATTGTGGTAAGAGTAGTCTAAAATGAGGCTGGACGTGAAGTCAAAGAACAGGACAGATCTCTCTGTCCCCTTGTGTGTGAATCGGAACTCCCATCTGGTCAAAGCGGCATGTTTTTCCTTAATTAAAATAAACAGCGGTGGAAAATCTTCAAAGCAAAGGCAGGGATATTGCCTTTAATCCATCATAATGGGAAGCATGGGAGTAGGCATTCCACAGCCAAAAGAGCGGAGTGATTTTTTTTTTTTACCATGGTGCATTTACAAATACAAACACACACACACACACACACACACACAAGAAAAATCAGCAATATTTAAAAAAATAAATCCAATCCCTCTAACTGTGACATGCAAGAGGAGGTATCGAAATAGAATAGAATATTCCTGCTCCATTTCACAGCCAGCGCACTGAGAGGGCTGTTAATAAGCCCCTGCAATGACATTACACAAAATACACAATCCCAGTCTCTTTCACAATGACTGATATAATACAGACTCACGCTTGTGAAGTCACATTTGTTTCATAGAAAATACATAAAAGGGTTGCATTTATCTGGATATGGATGTGAAGAGATTTAAAAGCATCTATCGATTAGGAGAAACAGTGGTATTAATGGGTTGGAGCTGATCGACGGGGTATTGTATGAGGGCTTTTAAATTGGCAACTGAAATTAAGGATGTAACGCTGAGCTACAGCATGAATAGGAGACAAACAAATAAAGCCCGTTCCATTTTTCCACCACATCAATCATTCTCGGAGCGTTCACATCACATACTTCCGAAATACCCTACTTTCTCAGTCTGGCTTAAGCCTGGAAAAAAAGAAGCCTCCCAACCATTTAGCCAGTGAGACCGGTGTAATACAGGGGAGAAAAAAACATATTACTGCAATCTGTTTCTATTTCTCCTGAAGAATTTATCTCTTTTCTCTCAAAATCCTGAAATTGCCTGAGAAAAAAAAAAAAGGGAAAAATATATTTTCTCCCAAACTCGCACATTTTCAGAGTGGCATGCAACTTTCTTTCTTTCCTCTCTCTCTCTCTTTCCTTCTTGCCCTCTCTCTCTCTTTCTTTCTCATGAAAATTGAAGAGGCTTTATGTCAAATGCGGCTAAAGCCAGCCTCTCCATATCAAACAACGCTGCGCGAAAATTACTGTGGCAATGATAAGACTGGCAGATAGGGGCCAAGGGGAGCGCAGAGAGGGAGAGAGAGAGAGAGGGAGAGAGGGAGAGAATAGAAGTGAAAGGAAGTGACTCTACTCAATTATACTGCAAAATTGGTATGACTGAATATTTTTCATTCAGGTGACTGATAGTATCGGCCAAACGGCAATGCAGATAAATAAAAGGCGCTTTCTGTCAAGAATAAACACCATTAATCATGGGGCAGGCTATCCACAGACAGCCACCAGAGAGAGAGAGAGAGAGAGAGAGAGAGAGGGACACAGAAAGGGAGAAAGGCACACATAGAGGGAGAGGGGGACAGAGAGAAAGGCATCGAGGTAAAGAGGGATGCAAAAGAAGAGGGGAAAGAGGGACAGAGAGAGAGAGAGAGAGAGAGAGAGAGAGAGAGAGAAAAAGGAGAGACATCTGGTGGGACACAGAGAGAGGATCAGAGAAAAGAACAGAAAAAAGAAGAGAGTGAGAAAGACAGACAAACAAACATGCAGACATGCAGACAGATGTGGATGGACGGGATCAGGTCAAGAGGACCTCCTTCGTCCGGACACAACCACACGTCATCACTGTGGGCCCACATTAGGAAAGCACTGCGTGTGTTGGTTCTCTTTTCCAGAGAGACAAAAGGATAAACACTTCATCTGAGATGATCTCTATGAGGCTGTAGTTGTCTGTGTGTTGCATCATCCGGCCCACGTAGCTGCTTAGGGCTACACAGGCACAGAATACACACACTCGTCTTTCTATCCCAACAACATTAGAACATGGGAATTATTCCACTTTCATAAACTTTGGTTCCTGTTTGTTTTTCTAACTTTGTGTCTCCTGTAGGCCATAATTGTAAATAAACTTGCGCATAGCAAAAGAGAGCATGCAACTACTTTAAGTGGAACTAAAATCTCCGGAGCAGATTTAAATGTGCCTGAGCATGTGTGTGTGTGAGTGTGTGAACTCACGCTTTGGGTGCCTAATCTCCGACACGGAGTGTGACGTGGAAGTGTGTGTACCTCTGTTGCCCAAACCCCAAAAACGCTCTCTGCCATTCAAATGCAAAGGCTGTGTGTGTGTGTGTGTGTGTGTGTGTGTGTGTGTGTGTGTGTGTGTGTGTGTGTGTGTGTGTGTGTGTGAAAGAGCCATGAAAGGTGTTGAGGCGAAAATCTTCAAAGGGAATCTTTAAACATGCGAGAAACTCTGTTTGTTTCATCCTCCGCTATAAGAGTAGGGAGGTACGTGTTTTTGGTCTCTTTGGCTTCCTCTCTCTCTCTCTCTCTCCTGTAAGGGAGTGGTGAGGTGCCTGGACCTCTCTCAGGCGGCTGTGCGCGGTGGGGAGATAAGAGGCTGCTCTTTATGCTAAACAGCGCGGCGCTCCGCAGTGGGAAGATTGGGCGCTCTGACAACAGTTTATGTAAATAATGGCAAAGAAATGCAGCGCACACCTTACAAGTGCTCTGGCATACACACGCACAGAGTCATGCATGCAGGCACGCACACACACACACAACACCTACATGAAAAAATGCTTATACACACATGTTTACACACACACACACACACATGTTTACACACACACACACACACACACACACACACACACACACACACACACACACGCATGCACAAAACACCTACATGAAAATGCTTATACACACATGTTCACACACAAACAGACACAAACAGACACAAACACACACACACACACACACACACACACACAATTTTGCAAAGGAATTGCTGAATTTTCAAGTGCCACCATCACGACTGGCGCTGAGCAAACCAGGAACTGGGCAGTCAGGTGCCCCAACAGGAAACAAGCTTCATGCCTCAAACCTCAGGAACACAAGACCTGCCTGCATCTCAGCTTAACTGACAGCTGCAAAACACAAATATTTCTCCTTTTCAGTAAATACACATCCACATCCATTACAAACTGTACATATACTGTAGATATATATTTTTAATCACATTAACAATCTGCCTACTAATCTGATTCTACACTATTAATCAGTATGACCAGACTATGAAAAAATTCCACTGCTATCCTCGCTGACTTGAGCCTGACTGGCGAGTCAATTAGCCCTCCTGAGTGTGTGTGTGTGTTTCGCTGGAGGCTGTCTCTGGCTCTGATGACCTCTGAGTCTTGAGTAAACTCTGCTGCGGGTAATTGACTGGTGGCGAATGCCTCTATTTGTTCCGGTCGCTTGCCGAGAGACCGCAGACCAGACGGTGGGCCCTCGAAGAGAGAGGGGGCCTTTGTTTTTCGGCGAGAGCCATGCTGCCGCAATAACCTCAGGATGAAAGAGGAACCATTTCTCCTCTTCTCTCTTCTCGCTCCCTCTCTCTCTCCCACTCTCTCCCAACTCCCTATTAAGCCCATCCTGGACAATGCCCGTTCCGGCACTGAGTGGATCCCCTGTGGAGAGGAGCCTCTTCAGCGGTCAGTCTGTTGATTTAAGCAGGAAGTGTCCTCTCAGCACCATCCACAGGTCGCTAATGCCGACCAGAGGAACGCCGCTTTGAGTCGGGGATGATCCCAGGGGTTGACTCGTCTGAAAAACCTGAATGGAGCTCAGCTTTGCCCCCTATGCTGCAGGGGGATCTGGGATGTAGCGTCAAGCGCTGTGGTCATGTGAGGCGATGGTTGGCCAGACACTGGCTGGAACTCCACAGGTTCCGCTTGCCCTGCCTCAATGGAGCTGATGCGTAGAAGCGGTCGCTTACTTTAAAACAGCTAGTGGTGCAGAGTCTCACTCTTTTGAAAAGGCAAAAAGGAAGGACAAGGGATGGCTGGCTGGTTGTTGTCACAAGTTTGGCATTTTACCCTGGCACACACAAAAGCAACCTGCAGAGGATCCTGACAACTCTGCAGCCAAGCGTACCACTGTCCCAGAATTACCTTCTGTCATGGAGAGCTTTTATTCACTCGAGGCCTCGGGTGGGGAAATGCTTCAGCGCTGTGCACATTTCTGGCCTTTACATATATTTACAGATTCAGTGGTGCATTTGTCTGTTCCCCTCATCCAAACTGATGACTACAGAGCTGAGGGAGTAAACAGCTTTGAGCAAATGTTTTAAGTAAAATGTGGATTTAGGCCCTCACTGAGACTGAGACTGTTTTTTTCTCTCTTTCTCTTTCTCTCTCTCTCTCTCTCCATCTCTCTCTCTCTCTCTCTCGCTCTCTCTCCACACTCCACAACTTCAGCCCCTGCTTCCAGAGAGCCCCACACTATTTTCCAGCTAGGTCAAAACCATGACACTTCAAATCCCAAACCACTACCACAAGATGTTTAGAGTACACCTGCCCCAGCAAAAAGGCACAAATAGAGGGCAAACTTTTATTTCGAGACCTGCTTCATCCACTCCTTCAAGAAACCAATCTGCCTGTAAATTAGAAACAGCCCTATTTTAAAGCACATTAGTCATTCTAAGGAGAGCACTCACTGAACCGGAGCGGCAACACCCACTTTGAGGCAACAGACGCGTTCCGCCTGCGACACCTCCAAAGGCCTGAATGGGTTTCAGACTTCCCGCTTCCTGTGCCATTGAAGGGACTTCCTGTACCCTGGCTTGTGTGGCGTGTAAACAGCTAGCCCACACAAGGGAAACCGTGACCCCCAGCTTTTTTAATATTGAATGCCATGCCAGTGCCTCCCCCCCAACCCCTACGTGCGGATTCATAAAGCAAACGATTATCCCCCTGCCTATAATTGCGCTTTCCCTACTCTAATAGGCCTGCCGCAGGAGAACAAAACAAAGGACAGTTAATTTGTGATTTCCTGCGCTCATTCGGAGGCAAATTAAGTGTCAAACAGCTAATATGAAGCATATTTCATTTTATGAGCTTTTAATTTAATTCTGTGCACTCATATCACCCAGGCCCTGTCTGCTTGCTGCCCTGACGCGCCTACGTCCTCTCTGAGCGTGGCGCCCCATAAATAAACATGTTTCAATTAAAGCCGTCAGAATAATAGGACAGGACTCCACCAGCTCTGCCAAACACAGGGGCAGAACAAATCAAGCAAGGGTGCCATGAGAAAATTAGTTGCCCATTTCCTTCTTTCCTTCCTCTCTTTCTTTCTTTCGTCTCTTTCATCCGTTCTTCCCCTCCGTACTCCGGACACAGATGCCCACTCCTGCTCCTACCCGGCCGGGGCTCGCGCCGTGCAGATTGATGGTGCCGCCGCGGGGCAAAACCGACTGTAATTACGACTCGTAATGAGAGGCTGAATGGGGAAGTACCGTAATAATACTCGCTGTGTACTTAGGCATATATTTAAGGGTGCTAATAACAATTAATTCTGCTTGCTAAGGAGAACTTGTCTTAAAACAATTCAATTTTTCTTTCTTAACATCCCCCCAAACTGCCATGCTCTCACACCCACACACATCTACACCAGTCCAAACTGCCCCTCGAGCACTTTCTGTGATGTGTGTGTGCATGGTTACTCAGGCTTTGTTAGACCTGGCCTATAACAGCTAAATATTTCATTAAATTGCATGTCAAATTTCCAATATATATCTTATATTCTCATTCTGTACAATAAAAATGTCCAAAAATAAAAATGAGCTAATGTCCTCCTACATGAAACCTTCCTGCCAATATTAGAACACGAGACCCAATACAAGACCCACTAATGGCACTCCCACACGTAAACCACATCAGTCCAGAAATAGGGGGAACATTTTCAGCGTGGGATATACTGTAAGTATTCTCAAGTACAAACTGTACACTGCAGCTTCTCATTAGGGTGTATTGAAAAAAATAGCCAGATTGAATTCAGTTCAAGCATCACTGTATACATGCTGCCTACCCAAATCATATCTTTCTCATTCTTTACATGTCACTCATTAAGGAGATCTTCACCTGAACAGAGTGGGTTTTGGTTATTGGGCAGATCATAATATAGCTGGTTGAGTAGCGCAAAGCGTTACTGAGAAGAGTGGGAGGCTACAAATTGTGTTAGCGGCCATTCGCTGATATGTGCAGGTGATGTACGACTGTGATTCACTTGTGTTAGCGGCCATACGCTGATATGCGCAGGTGATGTACGGCTGTGATTCACTTGGGATGAGCACTAAACGACCCTAATGAAGAAGGTGGAGTGGCTGCCATCATTCTCCTGTCACCTCCTCCCAGTCAGCAGGCATGTGATGCGATTTGATCTGTGTCCCACAGACGGCTGAGCTCGTACATTAGAGCCTGCGTGGCGCTCGGCGCTTCTTACAGCGTGACAAAGCAAATGCATAGATAACTTTCTGTCTGAGGAGAGGGGCACGGATGAGGAGAGGGAGAGAGAGGGAAGAGGAGAGGTGGAGGAGAGGGAGAGAGAGGGAAGAGGAGAGGTGCACGGATGAGGAGAGGGAGAGGGAGAGAGAGAGAGAGAGAGAGGAAGAGGGAGAGAGAGGGAGGAAGAGAGGTGCACGGGTGAGGAGAGGGAGAGAGAGGGAAGGGGAAAGTGCCAGCAAAGAGTGACTTCTCCTTTCATTTAATTCACCTGCTCCTGCTCCTGCTCTCTCTCTCTCTTTCTCTATCTCTCTCTCTCGGCGAGCCTGAACTCCTGATCCCTGTGCGGCTCAGCTGATGGATCGGCCGGCGCGACTGTTTGTCTTCGCCTCGTGTTCGCCGCTCGTGTTCGCCCCATTATCTCCACATAAGCTAAATGCTAAATTATATTTGCCATTTTGTTTGCACTGACACGGGCCATCAATCACTTCCCCTGTGCCCCCCCCCCTCCCATCCCTGCTTCGTCTTTACTTCAACCCCCCTCACACACACTCAAACACACACTCACACACACTCAAACACACACGCACACACACACACACACACGCACACACACAGACAGACACACACACACACACACACACACACACACACACACACTCACAAACACACACACACGCACACACTCCTTTGCTACTTTCATGCCTCTCTTCAGCACGGCGGCCGGGGAAAGGAGAGCGGGGGTTTTGGGGGGGTGGAGGGGTGACATAAAAAATTCATTACGCAGAGCGCTGGGCACGCCGGAGATATGACTCTGACTCTGGAGGACACGAGTGGGGAGAGGAGGGAGAGGAGAGGAGGAGGGGGATATAATGATGAAGAATATCAAACATAATGCAGCCCAAGTAGCTGCCCCATCCAATTTGTACGCCTCTTGCGC
>NC_045168.1:14942357-14944857 GCF_900700415.2 Clupea harengus
AAACCAAAACAATGGAAAGAATCTATGAAATAGAGAACATTCTTTCCAGCCCGGCAAAGCCTTTGCATTTTGAGTCATTACTGAGTGAAATGGAGAGCAAGACAAAGCAAGACTTTGTATTGGTCGGAACACACCACACATCTACTGAGATTTACGTGCAAAAACAATCTCCAGCCTGCGATCCAACAGGACTTTTCTCTCAGGAATCAACAATGCCTGGGCACTGCCTCATGTGGAACTTCAGTAACAAGTCCTGGTGGCACCAACAGAAAGATGCCCATTAGTTTGAAACAGTACCCTGAAACACACAGGCCTGCGGTGCGTTTAATCTAAGAGGAAAGGTTTCTGGCGCTGCTGTGCCGTCACTCTGCTCGTAAGCAGCCAGAGATCAACATCTCACACACACACACACACACACACACACACACACACACACACACACACACACACACACACACACACACACACACACACACACACATCTCCCACCGCTGGAACTGGAAATGAGTCACTCTCTTTAACGATGTGAGGCAGGAGGCCCAGATCTCTCTCAACTCCCCCAGAGACGCTCCTCTTAAGCTGGGCAATCAGGCCGAATGCTCACACACTCACTCGCTCACACACTCACACACACACACACACTCGCTCACACACTCACACACACACTCGCTCACTCGGATGCAAAAGTTTGTGTTTTTCATTTGAAGGAGGGAAATAATTGAAAAAATAAAAGAGAGAAAAGAGATGACCGCGAGTCCATTTCAACCCATCCCGAATCCATTGTTGTCTGCGCCTTTTGTCTTTTGAACTTGTCTCACTTTTTTATTTAATGATCCTGCATAACTTTGCATACCAGGGCTGCTAATTTTTCTTTGTCATTATTTCGGCAGGCAGTCATTAAGACATGATTACAAACGAGGCCTTAATGAAAGGGCAATTAGAGCCAAACTTTGACCAGCCTCATTAATTCTTATTGAACACAAACACATTGTGGTCGGAGGAGAGTGCTTGCCGGAAGAGGACGGTAATTGTCTTGCCTTTTATTGGGCACTTGAATGACTTTTTTCGAGAGGGGGGAGAGAGAGAGAGAGAGTGCAGAGACAAAGCCTGGAGCTGCTAATAACTGCATCTCCTGAATGGGTTTTATAAAGACTCTCTCTTAAGTCTCATTACAGAGGGAGAATCCTTGGGGACTGAACTCACTGGTCACTGCTGCGCCTGGGTAACTGAATCATCAGTCAAATACTCATTTACGCTTTAAACAGCTTTGTGACAGAGAGGGAGTGTGTGTGAGAGAGGGACAGAGAGCAAGAGGGAAGAAAGAAAGAAAGAAAGAAAGAAAGGAAGAAAGAAAGAAAGAAAAAAAGAAAGAAAGAATAAGACAAAAAAACCTTGACACACAGTCTGTATATGTTTGTTTATATGTGAATTTATGACCTGTAACTGTATGACTTTGAGTGTGTTCTGCATATTGTGCATCTGCACTTAAGTGGAAGCATGCATACAGACTTGTCTACAGAACCTAAGAGGATATGCACACAAACACTGGGCCGTTCTGCAGAACCTAAGAGGATATGCACACAAACACACACACACACACACACTGGGCCGTTCTGCATAGCAGGGGGGACTGGTCCTGCATAGTGTTCAGTTAGCGCTGCATGCCGGAGCGGAGCGGAGCACACACACACACACACACACACACACACACACACACAGACACAGACACACACACAGACACACACAGACACACACAGACACACACACACAGTTGTGTCCGCAGAGCGGAGCGGAGCAGAGCGCAGGGCCGCTGGCTGGCTGGCTAATGTGGAACATATGATGCTGCTGCCGCCGCGCTCTGCTCCGCTCCCCGCCATGGGCTGCCAGAGTTCATTACAGCACATCTCTCCTCGCTCATGATCTCACTGCTCAGACACACACACACACACACACACACACACACACACACACACACACACACACACACACACACACACATCTCTCCTCGCTCATGATCTCACTGCTCAGAGACGCTGGCCCGCACCCCTGCTCCCAGCGAGCCAGTGCAGGCACACGCATGCATACACTCTTACACTCACACACACACAGACACACACACACACACACACACACACACACACACACACACACACACACACACACACACATACAGACACACAGACACACACACACAGACACACATACACAGACACACACACATACACAGACAGACACACACACACACACATTCTCTTAAGCCGCCATTATAATCGACGGGTCGGTCGTTTAGCTCACCAACTGTGACGTCAGCACAGCACCATAACATTTTATACTTCTACAGGCGCGTTTGATCCGCTGCACTCTTCTCCTCAATGTAAACTCCCATCTAGACCGCTGGACGCAGCAAAGGAGAGGTGCACTCTTCTCTTCAATGTAAACTCCCATCTAGACCCCTGGACGCAGCGAAGGAGAGGCAATGTACTGAACAGAGCACAGTGAC
>NC_045168.1:14949857-14987357 GCF_900700415.2 Clupea harengus
AGCGCCCGGCACTGCTGAGGCCCCACCGATTGAGCCGGGCCAGAGCGCACTCCCAGCAGCCCGCGCCGACGGAGCCACATCAAAGGGCCCCGGCTGGGGAGAGGAGAGGAGAGGAGAGGGGCACAGAGCAGGGGTGAGGGGGGGCGGAGGGGTGGAGAGAGAGTGGTGAGAAAGACAGAGAGAGAGAGAGGGAGAGAGAGAGGGAGAGAGGGGGGGGGGGTGGATGGAGGAATCCCTTATCTCTCCCTGAGAGGATGCTGCTCTGCGGAGCGAGATTGTCTGGAGCTGCCACCTGTCCCAACCATCTTTGAAGGCACCGCTGAGCCTGTGATGCCTCTGACCTCCTTCAGCTCCTTTTCTTTTATGTCTCTCTTCATTTTCAGCTTTGTTACACCCCACCCTCCCCCACCCTCCCCACACACACACAACCAGTCTCACACCCCTCCTCCTCCTCCTCTCTCTCTCTCTCTCTCTCTCTCTCTCTAACAGACTCACTCTCAGTGGATCTGTTTTCCCCTTTCCCCTCCATCTATCGCTCCCACTCTCTCTCTCCGACCCACCAACCTCTCTCTGACTGCACACACACACACACACACACACACACACACCACCCCCCCTCTGTTTCTAGTGAGTGTCTCTCCTGTGATAAGTACAAGGGGGCAGGGACACAGCCTTCTTACGGCGCTCAGCCACACAATAATAGAGGATGGGAAACATTTTAATTACAGCAGGCTTCTCAATCCCTTCCCTCCGCTCTGACAACACACACGCCTGTTATCCCCAGGTGAGAGCTGGAAGCCGGGTACCGGGATGTTAACCTTTCCCGCTCGTGACGCCAGGGAGACGAGACTTTTCACGAGCTGGCCCCCTCGAAACGAGCTGAGCTGGTGAGATTTACACGCGTGCTTCGTATGAAGAAACGAGAGCGCCGCTCCCGTGACGCAGAGGGGAAGGAAGAGAAGGCGCAGAAGACAAGAAGAAGGCGCTGAGTGGAGAAGGAAAAAAAGAGGGGGAATCCGAGGACTCAGAGATGTCACGGTTCTCACCCCGCAGGCATTCGTGAAGGAGTGTCCCCGCGGGTCACGTCAGCTTCTGTGGGGCGTCGCGCTCGAGTGTTCATAAGTCCGATTTCGGAGTGTCTGAGAAGCGCACTTCACCGGTGCCTGTGGCTTTCCCCTGGCATACAGCTCACACTGACAAATATTAATAGGAGCGCTTTTGAAGACCTCAAAGCTACATTTATTGTGTTTGCTCTCCTCGTATCAGTGCAGGGAGTTTCAGCAAATTCAAGCTATTGTGTATTTATCTGGGGACCTAAAGCAGATATTATGCAAACAAATACTATGCAAACAACTGCTGTGAATCGCTACTTATGACGTTAAGAATTACCATTATTGTTACGGAGAAGCCCAGTAGCTTAAGCAGTGGCTTGTTAAGTCGTTTTGCACTCCAAGGCTTTCTTAGGGGGAAAAAAAAAGACAAAAAAAAAAGAATGGAAGGAAATGGAATAATTTCATACTTGGCCTAACCCTTAAATCATAAGAACGGGGAAGAAATCAGAAGAATGTGAGGGAAGGGGCCAATCTAACTTTAAGCAACTCCTCTAATAATCTTTATGAAGGAGGGGATCATCCGATTATGTGTGGTGAGCTGGGCAGAGGGGGCCGAGGAGCAGCGCCTGACGTCGCTTCTCTTCTTCCTCGCGCTCCTGATGAAAGGAGGAAGGAGGGATGGGATAGCTCCCTTTCCAGCGCCTGCAGGCGCGCCCCCAGCATCTCTGCCCCCTGTGCCCCGCTGCCTTTCAAAGAGCCAATATTGAATCAATCAAGAAGACAAGCCCTCGCCCTTGAAATGGGTCATGTGTGCATGTGTGTGTGAGCGAGTGAGTGTTTGGTGGTGCGTGTGTATGTGTATGTGTATGTGTATGTGTATGTGTATGTGTATGTGTATGTGCATGTGTATGTGTATTTGTATGTGTATGTGTATGTGTATTTGCATGTGTATGTGCATATGTATGTGCATGTGTATTTGCATGTGTAGGTATGTGTATGTGTACGTGTGTGTATGTGTGTGTGTGTGTGTGTGTGTGTGTGTGTGTGTGTTTGTGTATATGTGTGTCTGTGTATGTGTATGTGTATGTGTATGTGTATGTGAATGTGTATGTGTATGTGTATGTGTATGTGTATGTGTATGTGTATGTGCATGAGCATGTGTATGTATGTGTGTGTGTGTGTGTGTGTGTGTGTGTATGTGTGTGTGTGTATATGTGTGTATTTGTATGTGTGTGTGAAAGTGTGCATTCATGTGTGACTACCCCAACCAACCATGTTTGTTCGGTCTCCATTTTCTCCATGTTCCTTTAGTTTCCCTCTCTCCTGCAAAGAGCTGACCCAGCTCTCCGAGACTGACAATCTAATCCCAGCTGGCCTGTGCCGCACGCGCTCACGGAGGCATCACTGAGCCGCCGGGTCTTTACGTGCGAGGCACGTCCACGCCTCTGACAGCCAGCTCATTCACTTCAGTGGTCAGTCGCAGTGTTCTGGAGAGGCTGGGGGGTCACGAGGGGGGGGGGGTCAGGGCGAGCAGGAGGCGCTGCGTTCCAGTGGAGCGGGCCAGACGGCTCGTCTGCTCATGTTCACGCTCCTGCTCCGCGAGGCCGGGCAGGACCTGAACCCTCGACCGTCTCTACATATCTCTACATGCAGTCTGGCTCCACGTATGGCTTACCTCACCAGGGCAGTGAACTGCAGAATATCCCTGAAAATGACTTTGTCAAAGTGTTGAAGTAGAGTGTCAGAGAAGTGGAGGATTACCAGCTAAATCTCTAGATTTCTTTTACTGTAGGAAGTAGACACTGCTGGCCTGATAGGAGACACAAACTCAAAGCTCAGCTCTGGGCTTCTGAATCTCTACACTGTCTACATTAAGTCATAAAGACAGTATTCTGCAGTGACAAACAAACTTCTAAAAACACACACACACACACACACACACAATGCCATCAGCATCCTTCCAGCTATCTGGTGCAGCTTAGTGTTTTCCTTTCTAGCCTCTTACAAATCTCTCTTCGACATCCTCTAATATTTTCAATACAACTGGAACTTACAAGAAAGCCACAAAGTACAATACAAGCTTTAAGTCCTTTAATGGGACGGGTCGATTGGCGAGGACAAGCGAGTGTCTTTTTAAGAAAATAAAACACTTTAAGGAGGAGGAAGGAGAATCCCTCCTCCCAGAGGGGAATGAATCGCTGCTGATTCGCCAGCAAGTGGCTCACTGTTGCTGAAGTCCGCTGACCCGTTAATCAGCGTACAATGTAAACAGATGTCGCCGCCGCCGCCGCGCGCTGCATTCACACTTCCTCACAATCAGAATCTTAAAGAGGCGGACTCCTTCATTAATCCCCCCCCCCCCCTCTTTCCCTCTTTCTCTCAATCCTGACAGCGTCTGATCCACGGAAAAGCCGCCACGTATTATCGCGGTGGTAAGCAGGATGTGGACTCTTATCCAGTGTTTGCCGAAGAAAAGCGGCTAAAGCTTGATCACTGCAATGGTTTAGCTACTGCCCACAAAGGGGTGCGATCCCCTCACCACCACCACTTCCTCCTCTTTGTGCAGAAGTGGGTGTTTAAAAAAAATGAAATAAATGTCTTTCTTTCAAAAAGGAGTAAACACTGTCTTGGGCCACTGTGTTGAAGATGTGGGAGAACAAGAAAGAGGTCTGAGCGAAAGAAGAGATTTGCTGCGGAAGCTGAGACCCCCGCTGCATAAACTCCAGCCCCCCCTTCCCCCCCGAAGCGCTCCTTGTTCCTTCCCTGTTTCCGCTCCTCAACACCCACATCTCCGAGTGCGTCGCCGCGGCAACCCACCATCCCAGGTGTGCCGAAGGGGAAGAGGCTGCAGGTGTTGGCACGTTTTAGGCGCATTAGGTGTCTGACATCCAACTGCCGTGGAAGAATAATCGGATTTCACCCAGCCCCTTCCCTGCCGGGCTCCCTGTGTGTGTGTGTGTGTGTGTGTGTGTGTGTCTCTCTGTGCCCTGCAAACACAGCACAAAGGCCCGCGCCCCCACTCCATCACACACTCACACACCTGGGACGCATTTAGGAGGTGATGGATCTCAGGAGGGTGTGTGTGTGTGTGTGTGTGTGTGTGTGTGTGTGTGTGTGTGTGTGTGTGTGTGAATGAGTGAGTGTGTGTGTTTGTGTGTGAGGAGAGATTGTTCTTTAGGGTGAGGACAGTGTCAGAAATGGGGGTCAACGTTCTTCACACCTCAACAGTGATTTGAGATTGGCGCCAGGGCCTGCTTAAAAATCACTAGAGGGTATGGGTGAGAGTGTGCGTGTGTGTGTGTGTGGGGGGGTTTCGGGACTCAATGTTCTTTAAAGAGCTTTAGAAGAAGGGGGCAAAGGGCAGGTGCGAGGTCACAGATCCTGAGGGCCCTGAGGGCCCCGCCTTCCTCCAGTCAGTCAGAGAGCAAAGGAGTCACGTCATTGGGGACACCTTCACTTCCTGTCGTGTCATTAGGGACACCTTCAGTTCCTGTCGTGTCATTGGGGACACCTTCAGTTCCTGTCGTGTCATGCTGGAGGAAGCCATCGCATGAAGGCCTGGGTGAAATGGCCTGATTATTTCTCCGAACTTCAGGGGTAATAGCCTCAGGAAGGCCTTCACAGAGCCCAATATAGCCCTTTACAGAGATGACAGCTTTGTATGACTCAAGAACTCAATTTGCTGTTGGGTAAGAGCAAGAACAAGCAATGAGTGTATGTGTGTGTGTGTGTGTGTGTGTGTGTGTGTGTGTGTGTGTGTGTGTGTGTGTGTGTGTGTGTGTGTGTGTGTGTGTGTGTGTTTTACAGAAGAGCTCTGAGGAAAGCACATGTGTAAGCATGTGTTAATGTGACCATGAAGGGCTGAACTACTCTCAACATCAGCCCACATAATCACGGAGTAGACTTGAGTTTCATTACAGCTTCTGGTTCATCAATCAAAAAGGCATGCAACCGGAGGAGCCGAGAAATGAACAGAAGCAGCTCTCAAAACCATATTACATGTCAAAGAGAGGGAGAGAGAGCGAGAGAGAGAGAGGGACGGAGAGAGGGGAAGAGGGTGATGGAGAGAGAGAGAGAGAGAGAGTGACTGAGAGAGAGAGAGGGACAGAGAGAGAGAGGGACACAGAGAGAGAGAGAGTAAGAGAGAGAGAGAGAGAGACAGAGAGAGGGACAGAGAGAGGGACAGACAGAGGGGAAGAGGGTGATAGAGAGAGAGAGAGTGAGAGAGAGAGAGAGAGAGAGAGGGACAGAGAGAGAGAGAGAGGGACAGAGAGAGGGGAAGAGGGTGATGGAGAAGAATGGGGGTGGGCCTCTATGCTCTTTCCTCTCACCCGTTCACTTTACTGCAGCTCCGGGCTTCCATGCGGAAAGAATGGAACCCTTTTTAAGTTACAGCAGTGCCCCCCTCTTTTGCCCCCCCTCCACCCCCCCCAAACACCGCTTCTCAACTCTCCCGTTTCACTCGCTGCTTTCCTTCTCCACACGACCCCCACTGCCACGGCCACCCCACCACGCCAGACCCCCTCATCATCAAACCCCTCTGGGCACCAGCAGCCTGGAACGCCACCCCCTCTCCCTCCATCCCTCCACCCCTCTACTCACCAGAGCCCCCCCCCCCCCCCCCCCCACACACACACACCCCACACCCCACCTACCCTAGCCACCCCCCATCTGCACTCACTGCTCCTACACCCACCCCCATCCCACCCCGGCTCCCCGTGGCAGCTGCAATCAGGAGTGGCAGTCTTGCTGAGCTGGGGCCTTGGCCGGTAATGGACAGTAATGCTCTGCTGGCGAGGCTCCGGCCCTGTGCCTGTGCCTGGCCTTCGAGGCCTGACTTTAAGTAACCTTCCGAATTAGGAGAGCCCATGACTGCTCAGGCACCAGTGCACACAGAGACTGCCGGGCTAATGAGCGAGCTAAATAAATAGAGTTACAGTAAATGGCTGGAGAAGGGGGAGAGAGAGAGAGAGAGAGAGAGAGAGAGAGAGAGAAAGGGAAAGGGACCTTTTCTTTACAGCGGCTGAATTAAAAGAGCTATGTCAGGCCCAATTCAGAGCCAATTTAGCGAAACTAAACAAGCCATCACATCGAATCCTTGTCCAGGGGGTAACGTCCGGGCTTACGGTGGTTCGCAAAATTAACCTCCTAAAGGGCCCCAGTTCATCTCATCCAACTCTCTCTCTCTCTCTCTCTCTCTAAGCATTTCTCCTTATACCTCTTATTTCCATCTAATTCTTCCTCTCTTTCTCTCTCTCCCCTCTGTCACACTTCCTTGCAGGTCCCAGAGAGAGCAAAGGAGAGAAAATAAAATGGAGAGAAAGGAAAGAGAGAGCGAGAGACACAGAAAGAGAAAGATGGAGAGACATGGAGGGGGGGGGGGGGTTGGATGCTTTGATCTGTGTGTTGATGAAGGAGAAGGGAGTGGAGTGCTCAGACAGACCTTAATGAGGGAATTAGGGAGCAGCATAAGCCGTCCTCTAACTCCCTTAGAAAAGAGAAAGAAAGGGAAAAAATGAGTGAAAAAGAGTGAGAGAGAGAGAGAAAGAGAGAGGGCAACTAGTCAACTGTCATGCCCAATCACTCAACCAGCAGCTTTGCCTTTCACCCTACAACAGAGAAAACGCAGGCGAAAACACTGTGCCTCTGCTGTGCATGTCCTTGAGCTTGAAGACTTGCCTGAAATATATCATATGAAAGTGCTGGTGTGCCGTGCATATCACTTGTGCCGTGTGCTGAGAGACTTGGCCTTTCACTAAAGCATATGGTAAAGCCTGATTTTTATGGTGAAAACATCAGACCATTACAATTAGTGTAAAAGGGATCTACAAAAAATACTAATTAACTGGCATGAAGCCTGTTCTGTAAACCTCCTGCTAAATATTGTGTACATCAATTTACCGTAAGGGTGGTCCAAGTAACCGTTGCGGGGGTCCATGGCGAAGAGCGTCCCACGGTAGGGCAGGGCGTGGTCAGCCAGGTGGGGCAGCGAGCTGTGCAGCTCCTTCTTGACCAGGTGGGGGCGCTCCTCCGTGGAGGTGGATGGCTCCTCGCTCAGCTTGCCCGAGGCGGTGCCCGCCGCAGGGTTGTGGGCGCTGAGGGCATTGCGCCGCTCGCGGTGGTGGTACGTCGGCACAGAACTCTCATCTTCTGCGAGGACATGGAGGAGGGACAGAAAGAGAGAGAGACTGAGTGAGACTCCTGTCATTATGCTTTATGTGCAATCTTGACTACGTACAAACAGCGTCTTTTGCACAAGCCTGTGAATGTGCATTTGTGATGAGGGTATGACTGCTGTAAACACTTGTACTATACATCTGAGTGACGGAGTTTATGCTGAACTGCTCTCTCTCTCACACATACATAAACACCCACACACACACACACACACACACACACACACACACACCTACACACACACACACACACACACACACACACACACACACACACACACAAACACACACACACACACACACACACAGATAACACTACCATGAGAGACTGACACCTGAACTGCTGGCCTGAATTAACCACACACTTGACGAGAGCTGCACATACAGGAGAAACTGGAGCAAAAATGCCCTTAGATCTTTCAGGTAAAATCACAAGTAATTTGCAGAGCTGCTATCAAAGGTAAATTCTCAGGGCATGTTAACACCCCAACACAACCGTACGTGTACACACAAACACACACAGACAGATGCACACAGACAGATACACACACACACACACACACACACACACACACAACTGCACACAAACTCAACAGCATGGAACAAGTCAGGTCACGTTCAAAGCTCCTAAGAAAGCATAGCTCGGCAGTCTCGTTCAGGCCGTCTGCTCTTGCAGAGAGCATTGTGGGTATTTTCTCTAAACCCCCCTGGGTTTGGTCTCTTGGATCTGAGCGTGCAAGGCTTGGGCTGAGCGTCGAGAGGCCTCTTGCTTCCTCTAAAGAGAAACAGGCCTCCAGTCCGTATCAAAGCCATAGCAGCCCGGCCTGCAGTTCCCACAAGCCAACATTCTCTGTCAGTTCCTTCACATTTCCTTCTTCAACTCAAAGACGTGGATTCCCATGGAGAGGGCTGCTCTGTGTTTTTCCCCAGCATTCCACGCTGCCCGTTAAGTGGCCTCATGGGTAGTATCAACGCCCACCTCCCTCCCTCCCTCCCTCCCTCCCTCACTCTCTCTCTCTATCACTCTGTCTTCCTCCCTCCCTCTTTCTCTGTCTTTCTTTACCGCCATTTCTCTCAGTGTGTTGTGCTCCATGTACCTTTACTCTTACTCCTTCCCTCTTTCCCTCATGTATTCCCATATCTCTTCTCTCTCTCTATCTCTATCTCTTCTCTCTCTCTCTCTCTCTCTCTCGCTCTCCCTCTTCCCCATTTCCCAGAGTAATCTTTTCTGGAGAGCAGGGGCGCTGTAGGGGAGCGATGTGATCCCCGGGGGTTTCTCTCTCCACTGTGTCAGGCTTTACTGTGGATAACTCAGCCAAAGGTTTAGTGACTGAGCTGAGGTCTGAAGATGCCTGACCCCCGCTACAGGTCGCCCCCCCCCCCCCCCCCCCCCCCCCCCCCCCCCCCCCCCCCCCCCCCCCGCCCCCCCATGACCCGACCGCAGTAAAACACAGAGCAGACTTCTTTTAAAGCTCCACTGACACAATCTGGCATGTCGGGCCTGTTGTAACGCACTGTTCAGTGTCCTCCAGAGCTCAGACTATACATGAAAACAAATGACGCATGATTTTACAGTTTGAGCTTGTAGATAATGTGTCAAACAAATAAAAACAACTCTATTTGACCTCAATAATATTTCTTACATACTTCATTTTAATGCTTTAATAGTATTTCACTTATCTCACTATAATCCCCTCTGTCAGAGTGCTGTTTCATGTCAGATGTGCTCTAGTGGTCCTTGGTAAAGCTTGCTAAAGTCCAGTGAGTTTAGCCATCTTTCTAGCCCACCGCCGCTTCAGCTCATTAGGGGTCGGTCTGGGCGGCCCTAATTCCATTCCAGTATCTCAGTCGTGTGATGTTCTGAAGGTCTGGCAGGGGAACTCTGTTCTAGAAGCCAACAGCTAAAGCTCTGTAGCAATAGCGTTAGCACGCGCGTTAGCATCGGAGTGACAGCGCTGCCTGGCTCTGCCACCAACCCCGGGAGTCAGAGGAGACTTGAAAAACCCGACTCGGAGGAGGAAGAGGAGAGGGCAGATTATGGGTACTGGCATGCCCATGCTGAGCAGGAGAGGGCAAGCTAGGCGCCTATGGGCAATCATTTGTAGCCCCCCCAAAAAATTCTGGCTGATCCCCTCCCCGTCCCTCACGCTTCAGGGTTGGCAGTCCCGAGTCTGTGTGGTTGCAAAATCCAGCGACTCTGAACCATTTAACTGACAGTGAGCGAGAAAGAGAGAGGGTGGGAGAGAGAGAGAGATACAGAGTGACGGAAAATGGGAGCTTCTTCCAATCCGGGAGAAATGACAGTGTCAGTTATGGTATAAGTATTTAATCCTATACTGCATACCCTGTGATCTTATTAAGGGAATAATGCCACTTATGCTGTTAAATCTGGATTAATAGGTCTACTCTCGCAAACTGCAATATTAACATAAAGGGATTTACCAACTGTGTGCCTGTGCTCCTTGCATGGATTTGCCAGAGGAGGTTAGAGCTGGCTGTAAGCTTGTCTAAGTGAAATCACTGTAAGCCAGGGAAGGGGCACTTCCTGCACCATAAGACAGATAGGGTACACATCTTGCAGGTCAGTTTAGAGAAAATACCTCAGTAGCAGTAACATTCTGCCACTCGATTGCCTAGTTGTGCATTATAACACCAAAAAAGACTTTACCCGTAGATTTATGATCCAAATGCTTTAAATCCAAAAATGAAAAATCCCCTTTTCCGGGGACATTTGAAACTGTGGACCCCAGAGAACTGTCCCATTTTTTCTGTTGCACTGGATTTTTGTCACTCCATTAGTTCCTGTTTGAGTCTACTACCTCATTGAAGAGAACCCTCCTTCATCATGGAGTCTGTGGTGTCCATGGAGATGGTCACTTTAGGAAGGGGTGGCTGTAGCCACAGCGGGCTCAGCTGGTGTCGTTAGGACCAGAAGGGCACAGAGGACTTAACCTACCAACATTCCAGCAAACTTGCTATACCCTGGAGGCTATACCCTGGATTTTTTTGTCTCCATGTCTTTTGGACTAATCATGGTGAGGAGAATAAAGAGAAGTGGGCTATACGTTATGGGTTTGGGAAGGTATGAATAAAGAGTCAAATTAATGCAGTATTATTTTTCATCATGTTTAACTCCTCTATGTATTTGAATAAAAAAAAATAAAAAATAGTTCTGCAGTTGAATTCAGGATCGGGTGCTTGCTTGTTTCTTACACCACCCAGCTCCATTCAAAGTTCTATGGCCTGCAGTCCTGATGGCAAGACTGCTGACTGTTGACAAAATGATTATCCTTCATCCTCCCTCTCTGTCTGTCTCTCTCTCTCTCTCTCTCTCTCTCTCTCTCTCTGCCTCTCATCCCCATGACTACCTTCACAATCCCAAGCGTGCTCCTCGCTCCCTCTCTCTCTTTCTGTCTCTCTTTTCCCTTAGGGATAAATCTTTCTCTTTCTTTCCCTCTCAGTGAACCCTGTCGGTGTTTGCCCGCTTCATTCATGTCCGAGAGGGGTCAAGCGTATAAAACAGTGCTCAATCTAACAAGTGTCACCCGATCCCCCCTGGCCATCGTCATAGTGAACTGATCCAGAGAGCTTCATTATGTTACTGTTGAGGCGCTGAGCGCCAGCACATCCTTTTACATCACAGTGGCTGAGAGGCTCTGCAAACACAGGGAAACCTTGGGTCAACAAACCTCAGCATTGAGAGGCAAATAAATAATAGCACATGGCCCCCTCCCTCTCCTGATTCTTTCCTGGTCTTTCCCTCGCGCTCGCTCGCTCTAGCACTCTCTGTCTGTCTCTAGGTCACATATAAGGAAATACATACGATTTACGAGTTTATCATTTTTGTGGAATGCCTGCAGTTTACCTCTGCTAGAGGTGAAGTGCATTAAAAGTGTTTTAATTTACAACATTTACAATTTACAAAGGCAAAATCAATAATAGTGTGTTTCAAACTATCAACTGCAAAACGCACATAACTTTTTCTCAATTAAAAGACTGAAGCACCATGTAGTTTTTAATAATTGATGCTATTGACGTCTGAGATGTGATGTGCTCTCATTTGGTGATGCAACTTTGAGCATTACTCCCCTCTGTCCTCACTAACTCTGATGTGAAGAGATACAAAAAGTAAAAAAAAAGTTTAAAAAAAAAAAATCCTCAACGCTTCAGTTGCTCTGACCACTGCCCTTCCAGGCCATATCTCACTCCTCTCTGCTAGTCCAGTTCTCCTCATACTCCTCTCCTTGCACTTGACTCATCCCGTCCTCCACAGGTTCACCGGTCTACCCCCCCCCCGCCCCCTTCCCAACAACACAAAAACACCGGGCTAGTCCTCCATGGACTAGGGGGAAGCATGCTCCACTGGAGAAGAAGAAGAGGGGGGGGGTGTAAAAACGAGTCTGGTCTCTCTGTGGTGATTGAATTTCTTAACATCTTTTCAAAAAGCGCTTAAATGCCTGGAGGCAAGAGGAAGAAACAAGCTAATGGTGGATAGGGAGCACTGAACAAATTTCAGAGCCCTTTCCTGCTCGCGTTTGAGGTTGAAAGCGAGCTCCTGCCTTTCAAGTTTCAAAGTCCTCCTTCCTCCCGCAGTGTCACTGAAGGATTTGAAAAGAAGGTAATTGTGCTCGCTGCCGACCTGATCAGAGCGCACGCCCCGGCTCTAGTATATCAGGAGCTTTCTCTGCCACTAGAATGGAGACCGGTGCTCTGCTCAAGAGCTCATTCTCTCGCACTCTGTCTTTCTCCCTCACCCTTTCTCCTCTTACTCTTTCCTCCCCTATCCCTTCTCTCAGGCACTCTCTCTCCCTCTCTCTCTCTCTCTTTCAGCCCTACTCTCAATCACTCACTCACTTTCCCCAGCCAGCCCCTCATTAAATCCTAATGCCCAGGTTTTTTCCCCCCTTTTTATGTTTGGGGCCTCCATTGTAAAAAACTGGCTTGGATACCTTAAAAATCTAAAAGCCCCATGCTATACCAAGGGGAAAGCAGCCTAATGAGAAGGCCAAAGGAGAGAGGCATGCAAACAACCAATGACAAATTGAAAATATGGAGGAGATAACGAGGTAACGAGAGGCGCCTTCCGGAGACGAGTGCTTGGCCCTGGGACACAAGTGCTCATGTTAAGAGGGCCCATGCAGGAGAGAATTCTTGTTTCTCTCAGGCAAATACTTCCTTCTTTTCTTTCTCTCTTTCTTTCTAGTGCTCCGGCACAGTAGGGACTGAGTTCCAGAGCACGCCAATCAGGTCTTTTTCGCCCTCAAAGTTCTACATGATATCCTGCAGCCACAACGCCAGTCAACGCCAATCAAGACATGGCGAAGGGGAGCACAAAGACAGCTTTGCGTCAGCATTGCACAGTGTTGCGCAGTGTTTCCGAGCGAGCAGGCTTTGTTCGAGGCCTTACTGTCGAGGAGGAGTGGAGGCTTTGAGACCGAGCCAAAGCCACGGAGAGTTTTCCACCTGCAAACTTTTGAAAAACACCATTGTCAATAGCATGAACAGGTCTGGCTCAGAGGTGGTTGGTGGAAAGGAAGAGAGAACGAAAGAGAGAGAGAGAGAGAGAGAGAGAGAGAGAGAGAAACAGAGCAGATGATGCGTACTGAAAACACAAAACGCTTCTTCAAAGCCCCACTCCTCCTGTGCGATAATCTCTCTCCAGCCCCCCCCCCCTTTCTCTTGCAAATCACATCTCTGGAGTTACGACGGAGAAAAAAAAAAGAAAAGGACTTGAAAAAGATTCCCCCAATTAACAATGAGACTTGGGATGTGAAAATTCCAGCGCCTGGCGTCCGTTTAATAAGAGCACCTTTCCAAGCGGCTTAGCGTTAGCGAAGCTAGCGTTACCTGAATCATACGGCCCTGGCACCAGGTGCAGAACTACACGGGGGAATCGCTAGTGATTAGCTGGCCCGCCAGGAAAAAGGGGAGCGCCTTGCATCAGCTGGAACAATCCGAATAGAGAGAGAGAGAGAGAGAGAGGGAGAGAGAGCGGGAGAGAGAGGGAGAGAGAGGGAGAAGTAGAAAGTACCCCAACACCGCACAGGGATTACTGCGATTGTGTGGGGTATTTCTTTCACTCAACTTCTTGGCTCCCCAAGCAGTAACACAGAGTGGAGGGTTCGCCAAGAGATCCTACCTTAACCCCCGCTGCGGGGATCCATAATGCCATGCAAGAGCTCGCTGAAAGGAGGGTTCAGATTGCGATTATGTGAAGGTGACTAAGTCTTCACACATTGAATGCCATGCTTCATAGCAATGGCTGGAAAACAGGTCTGTGTTTATGAGGAAGGAATAAAAAAACATTTTTACATCCAGGGCTTTGATGGGTCTGATTTTTCGATTCGTAGAAACATAATGTCACTTTGCAGCTCTTAGAAAGACAATTCTCAAATCTTAGCCTACATGCAGTGTCCACTAAAATGAGCAGTAATCGGTTTAGAGGAGAAAACTGTAATGGTTTCATAAACTGAAAATATGTGCCCTATAAATTCAGTAAGGGCTTCCACATATTCAATTACAGCTCCATTTTATAGACCATTTTAAAATAAACAATATTCCATTGGGAAGATTTTAATGCTATGTGAGTCACAAATTATTTAACAGCCATTGGCAAATTTGCTGGCAACTATAGGCATGCTATAAATAATTGTTTTTGCCAAAGGACTTTCAATCCCAGAAGGGTTTCAAAACATTATACCAACGTCCAGGGCAAGGTGGACATTTTCCAGAAGACAGCATTTCTCGGCAGGACCAAAAAAAAAAGAAAAAAAAAACCATTAGAGGACATGCCATTATTTATGTCATTACAAACGGGCTACACCCAGCTCAAAAGCCATTCCTCCAGTGCCAAAAACTCAGATTAAATCTTGCAGAGAAAAAAAAAGAGGTAAGGGACTATTCATGCTGTGCTTTTTTTCTCTATTTCGTCTGCCTTTTGCGCTTGAGTTTGGACATTGCTAGACAGTTATGAAATGGCAGAAAATCAATGCGAGAGCTTTGTTAAAAAGAAAAGTGAAAAGGAGCTCACAGTTCACACCTACTACTGAAACTTGAGTTTGTTTGCTTTGTGTCTTGAGCGATCCCATCGTGGGATGCAATGTAAATAGCGGCCCGTGACTGATGTTCGCCGTAATTGCGGCGAGATTCTGCCGGCGGTTCGGGGGCCTCTCTGCCACCTCTTTAGCAGCAGTTGACAGGGTTTGATTTCCCACTCAGCTCTGGTGACTGCTGTCCTCAATATTCATCTGCCAGGGTTCAATGCTTCTTGCATGTCTCAATCTGGCTGCTTTGCCATGTAACCCCCCTCACCCCCCTCCCCCGCCCTCCCCCTGCCCTCTCTTGTGTTCCTCAGCCCTCTTGCTCCTGGGACCTCAGACGCTCCATTTTGCCTACAGGCCTCTTTTGAGATTTCCTTGAGAGCCTGCCATCTCAAAGGCCTAGCCCAGGATACAGAGCCACACACACACACACACACACACACACAGACACAGACACACACAGACACACACACACACACACACACAGACACACACACACACACACACACACACACACAGGGTTGGGGGTTGGGCAACGAGTGGGAGAGGGGCACGAAGGCAAATCAAAGACTTCGAGAAGGTCCCAAAGACTCCCTCTTCACTCGCATTAAATCAGTGTCAGGGGCTGAAGCACCCTCCTTTCCCCCCGTACACGTCCCTCACGCCCCTTATCATCAGGCAATATATCTTGACTACAATGTGAGGAATTGGCCTGTGTTTGGCTGGCATGGAAAAGTGCTTCTACAACACAGAGACCTAGCTGGACTATTTGGTTGCACATGTTCTGTATTTTTTTTTTTTTTTAAGTAAGCTCACTCTTTGAATATTTAGAATGGAATTGTGAAAGAAAATACATTCACTGGTGCAGCTTACCGCTGTCTACTGCCATCAGTTTGAGGCTTTCAAGACGCATCCCTTAAAAGCTACACTGATTTATCTCAGCAGCAGCAGCGTCTGCAGCTCTTCCTGTAGCTCAATGGCAGATGCATTGAGGAAAGTGACGGTACACTCTGTGCTTTGAGTACACTGTGGTGTAGCACCACACCTCAGACGGGTACCACTCCCAACCCTGTGAGACGACAGACTGAGGGAGAGAGAGAGAGTCCTGAATAGGTGGCAAGAAGCCTTGATCAACATGTTTTATTATATTTGGTAGGTACCCTTCATAACCACATTTCAATCTTTCAAAACGGCTATTTTTGTTCCGCCAACCTTTCCTCGACTTGCACATTGCTGAATGACCAAATATGTAACTCTATCCTCTACAAAGTTTTCAGTGGATAGAATTTGCCTTTTTGCTCACTGGCAGGCCTGCGTGAGACCCGAGGAGTCTTTAGGCTGTTATTTCTCTCGCTTCCAGCTCTCCGTGACTGGCCTGCTCTGGACAGATTCGGACAGAGACGCAGAGGGCCGGGGAGGGCCAGCTTTCCGCTGCGTCTGACCGCTGGCATCTCCTCCCTCCCTCCCTGCGCACGCCTTGTAGCCACCCAGCACCAGCCTGTGTTGCTCAGATTAGTGGCCGCGTGCGCTACGAGGAGCGTCTGATCCACCCGGAGCTGATCCACCAGCGCTGCCTGACTGCTCACACACACACACTCACTCACACACACACTCACACACTGCTGGGCTCCGCAGCTCAGAGACACTTCAACATCAAAAAACATGTCTGACCGAAAGGTACAGACTGCTCAACAGCATCGCCAGAGATTACCAGCAATGTTTCACTCCCCTCTCCAGCTACACCATCTGACAGCCTCGGCTCCAGCATGGCATTGGGATGCTATGGGTGAATACGCACCAGGCATGCTGGCAAACGGAGGGGCCCTATTAAGACAGTTAGCCAGCGCTTACCAGCGGATGGATAATTAGACACTTCAAAGGCACCTGCCCGCGATCCCATGAGGTGGGGATGTGTTCACTGCCCCCTCTTCTCCTCCATCCCTCTATCCCATTTTAAAAGCATGTTAACTCCTATCTGCGGCTAGCAGGCTAATTTAACTTCTGACATTTGATATGTGAGGAATGAGAGGGATCAGCCGTTTAGCTGGAACGGGATTACCCCCACATCACCCCCTCCTTCTTCCCACGTGAGGGGGGGGAGGGGGGGGGGGGGAGGGGGGAGCGGGGGTAGGGGGAGCAGGCCGCTCTCAGTCAGGCCAGATTCATTAATTTGCCTGGTGTGCTAAGCAGTTTATCAATGACGGCGAAAATGTCTCGGCCCAGAGTGGAACATCCCTTTACCCCAGCCTTCCATCCCTCCCAGCTTCCCTCTCCCCTTCGTCTCCTCCTCCTCCTCCTCCTCCTTCTCCTCTTCCAGCGCTGCTGTCTGCAGTTATCACAGAGCTGCTGCTGGTGTAAACATTCATGTGAGCCTATCAGTCAGCTGCTTTGCTTTACATCGTGGCAGCAGTAGCAGGAATGAAAGCAGTCAGAATGACAATGGGTTGTTACACGTGTACAAAATTACATCAAGACACGTCAGGTTTTTTTTCCTCTCTGTCGTTCTGTGTTGCTATGGGTTGTTTATGCTTCGTTTTGAAATTCAGCCAATGAAGTGAGCAGATGCTAGCTTGAGCCTGCTAAATCCTATCAAAACCAACTAGCCACTCTCTACACTATTCTATCAGAGGCAGCTGGTCTTAGCCCACTGTATCCTATCAAAGGAAATGCTCCTTGACCTTTGACTTTACACATGTGGAGAAAAGGGCCCACACTGGCTCTGGGTTAGTTTTGTATGTGTATGTGTGTGTGTGTGTGCGTGTGTGTGTGTGTGTGTGTGTGTGTGTGTGTGTGTGTGTGTGTGTGTGTGTGTGTGTGTGTGTGTGTGTGTGTGTGTGTGTGTGTGTGTGTGTGTGTGTGTGTGTGGAGAAGAGGGCCCACACTGGCTCTGGGTTAGTTTGGGTGGATTCATTTCTGTTCAGTGTCAACATCACAAGTTGTGTATGCATGCCTGTCTGTGTGTGTGTGTGTGTGTGTGTGTGTGTGTCTCTGTGTGTGTGTGTCTCTCTGTGTGTGTGTGTGTGTGTGTGTGTGTGTGTGTGTGTGTGTGTGTGTGTGTTTGTGTGTGTGTGTGGGTGTGTGGGTGTGTACGTGTACGTGTACGTGTACGTGTATGTGTGTGTGTGTGTGTATGTGTGTGTGTATGTGTATGTGACTGTGACTGTGTGACGGATCTGGGTTAAATGTTCGACACGCCTAAGCTCTTTGAAGCAACAGCTGTTCCTGCTTAGGCGTCCCTTTTTCCCGCTTGACTCCAACATACAGCTTCTTCCAGAGGGCACCATGACAATCAGAATTCCAAGCAACAAGACAAACAACATTAAAACACAGACACACACACACACACACACACACACCAGCCCCACCTAGACTCAAAACCACAAGATATAAGCCAACTCATCGCCCCTCAGCATGTATTTCCAACACAGAACACAGACGAAGCGCTGCAAAAACATCAAACAACTAGAAGGGCACTCAGAGAGCACAGACCCCCGTCACGGCCAAATGCCCTATCTCGCAATGTTAAAGAAAGTCAACTCAATTCCTGGAACCGCCCCCACGATCCGAATCCACTCCAAAGTTTTATGGGTTCTTCCTTGGCCCATGCTACACCCCTTCCCCCCTTTTAATGAAAATCGGCCTGGTAGTTTTTGCGTAATCCTGCTGACAGGCAGACAGACAGACAGACAGACAGACAGACAGACAGACAGACAGACAGACAGACAGACAGACAGACTGACCAAGCAACCAACAAACAGTAATGAAAACATAACTTCCTTGGCGGAGGTAATGACACAGCTTTGAATAAACAAAGTTCCCCCTGAGATAACGTGTCATTTAGTGGGCTGTGACAGACTATCAGACATCTAAAGCAAGAACTCGCTTCTTTCACTCACTAAAAGCTGCATTTCAACATGGTCTAACAAATAGAGAGAATACGCTGGGGGGAATGCTTAAAACATTACCTTCGAGGTTATCAATCTTCATTTACTAAACACGGCTCCTGCTGTTAACGCTGTGGAATTGAGCAAATTTGCTGCTTAAATGTCTCCTCCTGATAGACATTTCTCTTTCTTTCTTTCTTTCTTTCTTTCTTTCTTTCTCTCTAACTCCCTCTCTCTCTGTCCCTTTCTCTCTGTCTCTCTCCCTCCCTCCCTGACAAAGGTATGAAGGGGGAGTGATACCACCAGCGTATAATTCCGCCTCCAACAGCTAGGTGAAGCACAGAACCTCTCATTAGGGGAGTCTGCCTCACACACTGGGAGGCGGACAGATTAAAAGACCTGTCAGGGTCAGACAAACACAGCCAGCCAGCGTCTGAACACCCGTGGGAGGGCCGGGGCAGGAGGTGCAGTGGGGTGGGGCAGAGGCAAAGGGTGAGGTGGTGTCTCTCCTCTCTCTCTCCCTCTCTCTCTCTCACTCTCTCCCTCTGTCTCTCTCTCCCTCTGTCTCTCTCTCTCCTCTCTCTCTCCCTCTCTCTTTCTCTCTCTCTCTGTCTCACTCTCTCCCTCTGTCTCTCTCTCCCTCTGTCTCTCTCTCTCTCTCTCTGTCTCTCTCTCCCCTGTCTATGATTACATGGTCAGGGCCAGACCACCATGGTTTGTGAGGAGCACTGGAGTGAATTACAGACAGACAGACAGACTGACAGACAGACAGACAGACAGCTGGATGGTTCACCAAAGCACCAAATGATGATGTCTACTGAGGTAACGCAAAGAAAATAAGGATCAGATCATGAAGATCTCGAACGCGAGAGAATGTACTTTGTTTTTGAAAGGCAAGCTAAGGTCTGAGTCACTCTTCTAGTGAGGCCCCTGGCACAGCAAGCATCTTAAAGTGCAAACTTTTCCAAATGGGCCCCAGGTGCAGATACCTAGTGTAACCACTTTATTCTATTCTTAGCGAGTATGCAAAGCAGAAGCATCCGGCCTGAGGCTGATCCACTTCCTTATATCCTTAGGTCCATATATCTATACACTTTCTGAAGGGTGAGGGTAAATTGTAAGCCATGAATAAACTGCCCCTTAGGAAAGCCATTGCCAGTGAGAAATGGGCAGACTGCGCCACTGTGAGATGTGCCAGGTGAGGACGAGACACAGGTGCAGCTCGTGATCAGAGGACACTCAAGGACAGTCTTGCATCTGTGCTTAGGTCGAAAGTTGCTGTCCCCAAAAAAGCGCATCTTGGCCTGATGGGTTGCACCTGTTGCCAATGGCAGAATGGCTGAAAGGACAACACCTGTGTCTGGGAGCAAAGCATCATGGGGGGGGATTTGTAAGTTCAAGGTGACTGGCCAAAACATCTTTAATGTACATCTTCTGTGAAATCTACTTTCTTTGATCTGAAATTCACCCTAACAGATCTACTTTCTCTTCTCTTCCACTGACATAATTCCTTTCCCTCCTACACCCCGCACCCCCCCCCACCCCCCCCACCACCACAACTCTTTTTTAACATGCTTTTCTCCTCTTTCTTCCCTCTCTCTCTCTCTCTCTGTCTCTCTCTCTCTCTCATTGCTGTCCTCTCCTTCAATAATGAGATTTACTCCTCTGTGACCTCCACTGTCACTCCAGCTTGTGGAGTCCGCCCTCCCGTCATTCCCCGGTGTTCCGTCCGTAGCGCTCCCATCATCTCTAATCAGTGCATTAAATTCCCATTAATTCCACACGCTGCACTGTGCTCCCCAGGCCTCGCTGACACGTTGGCCTTTTTAGGATTGTTTTTTTTTTCATCTACTTGTAGCAACAAAAGAAGGCTAAATGAGTGTGCTGTAATGGGCATGAGTAGTGTGTGTGTGTATGTGTGTGTGTGTGTGTGTGTGTGTGTGTGTGTGCGCTGTAATAGGCATGCTGAAAACAATTGTAATTCCCTGCAACCGACTTGAATGAAAAGCTGAGCTCTTTTAGTCAGTGCAACCTTTCAGCCTAGCAGTCAGAGTAAATGTGACCACTGCATGGCCCACACTCAGGTGTACATCACACCACTTTTACAATCCTTAGACTTTTCATCTCATTCTGTCTTGTCTTTTTCTTGTCTTTTCTATCCCTTCTTTCTTCTTTTTCTTCTTCCTTCCATTTCTTACACACTTTTCCCCTTTTCTCTCCTTGTACCTCTCTAACTGCCTCCATCACTCACTTTCTGTCTCCCTCTCTTTCTCTCTTTTCATTCTTTGATTATCACAGGGTCTCTGCAGGTCCCCCCCCCCCCCCCACCCACCCCCACCCCGCCCCTCTCTCTCTTTCCCCCTCTCCGTCTCGCTCCCACTCGGGCTGCAGAGGACCCATGCAGAGCTGACAGAGGGCCAAGCAGAAACAAAGGGTGCATTGATGAGGCAGCAGACGTAATGTAGTCTGTCTCACAGCAGCCCAAATCCAGTCATGAGGTCGCCAAATTGATAATAAGGAGAGAGGCCTATTCTGCGACTGGACTCCATCAGTGTGTGTGTGTGTGTGTGTGTGTGTGTGTGTGTGTGTGTGTGTGTGTGTGTGTGTGTGTGTGTGTGTGTGTGTGTGTGTGTGTGTGTGTGTCTGTGTGTGTGTGTGTGTGTGTTGTGTTTGTGTTTGTGTTTTATGTGTGTGAGGGTGTTTTTCTGTCACTGCAGTGTGTATCTGAGAGAGAATGTGTGCATATGCCTCTTTGTGTCGGGCTAAGTGTGCCAAGGCAAGACTACTATATCTGTGTTAAGCAGGTGCATTAACATCATGTGGCACTGATAGAGCTGCCCTATGCTCTCTCCTTCTCTCTCTCTGTCTCTCTCCCTCTCTCTCTCACTCTCTCTCTCCCTCACCCTCACCCTCTCTCTCTCTCGCTCTCTCTCTCTCTCTCTCTCTCTCTCTGACTCACGGCTGTCACTCTGAGGAAGCCAGTGCATCATTAGGATCTGAGCCTCAGGTGAGTCCCACAGACAGAGAGAAGACAGGGGAGTGGAGTGTCTGTTTCATCACGGCTGTCTGAGGGCTGCAGTCGGAGTTAAAGAGAGAGACTTCACAAAAGAAACCCCTCCTCGACTCTACTGAAAGAGGCCATGGTCCTCGGCCATGCCAAGTTGGCAGACAAAGACAAAGTTGTCTAGATTGGAGCAGTCAAAGTTGATTAGAGAATAACAGACCTATGCGATTTCCTTTACAAGCTAAATAAAACAGCAGGCGATGAATAAGCAAATAAATAACAGACTGCTGAAAGAGGTAAGAACGGGCGCTACATTTCCAAGAAGACCCTCTCTCCCTCACTCTCTCTCTCTCTCTCTCTCGCTCTCTCTCTCTCTCGCTCTCTCTCTCTCTCTGTCAAAAGCTCACAATCTACCCATTGACTAACAAGGGAGAGGTTTGCCAGAGTTCAGTGTGCATACCCTCACCATGTAAGCATAAGAGTATATTCTCTGCAGGAACATTCCTCTCCAGCCTACGCTTCTCCGAACACATCTGAATTCAATTGGAGCCCAGTGCCCCCTTCCATTGGTAATCGATCCGCTGGTGGCTGACCACATGTTGAGTGGCAGGGTTTGTGCTTGCACAGCCCCATATCCGCATCTGATAAACACAACAAATGGATCGGCTGACACTCCCACTACTGCATGGTGTGTGTGTGTGTGTGTGTGTGTGTGTGTGTGTGTGTGTGTGTGTGTGTGTGTGTGTGTGTGCGTGCGTGCGTGCGTGTGTGTGTGTGTGTGCTAACCTGGCGAGGATCGGCTTCATCGTCCGATCTGTCAATAATGGACATTGTTTTTAAACACGCCAGACCAAAGCCCTTGTTAGTGGTACAAGAGAGAGAGAGAGAGAGAGAGAGAGAGAGAGAGAAGCATAGAGACGGAGAGAAGGAGAGAAGGAGGCAAGGATAACGAGAAGAGTCAGCATGAAGAGCAGAGGACGTGAGACAGGGGGAGGAAATAAAGGGGGCAGAGAGGAAGATTGAGGGGGTGCAGGAGAGAGAGGGAGCCAGAGAGGGTGGGAAAAAAGGAGGAGAATGGGGGAGAGGCAGCAGCTTCTTAACCCTCTGTTTCTAATCAATCACCAGAAATCAGTGCCATAGAACACGGCCTTTGATCCTGACTCCTCTTTCACACCGCGCAGGGGGGGAGAGCGAGAGCGAGAGGGAGAGGGAGAGAGAGATGGTGAGAAGGAGGGGGAGACAGAGAGAGAGAGAGGGAGGGGGAGACAGAGCAGGAGACAGAACAGGGGGAGCAGAGGGGCGGATGAGAAAATGTGAGAGATGGCATGGAGATAGGAGGTCGACTCGGCTCCACGTCTCCACGTGAGATTGTTCAGGCTTCAGGAGTTCATGCTTCCCCAAATGGTCTGGGACACGTCAAAAACTTAAACATTTGTGTCTGAATGTGCACTTATGATGGAATGCAAAGCCACTGGACAAATCCCTGGCTGTTATGGAGAGACAGACTCTGAAAACAAACTCTTGACATGTAAAGACTGTCAAAGGCACTGCTCTCCAACAGAGGCCAAAAACAGCAGAGAGAGAGAAGGACCACGTGGGTCAGAGAGAATGAGTGACAGAGTGAGGGTGAAAAAAACAAACAACCGTCTCTACACTTCTGCACAAAAAGAGAAGAGGAGAGCAAGTGTGCGACCGAGAGGAATAACACAGGACAATAAATTCTCCCAGCATGCTCAGGACAGTTCCACTTTGTTCCTCTCCGCGGGAGCTTGCCACCAAATGGACACTCGCAGCAGAATAATCAGCCACTGTTTTCCTACTCGGGGCTTTTCTATTTTTACAGGGCCCCTTCCGTGACCCCGGTGGCCGTCAACAGAAGGGTGTCTGAGAAAACGACAGACACAGGGAGATGGAAAAAGAGAAAGAGAGAAGGACTGAGAAACAGAGAGAATAAGAGAGAAAGAAATGATGGTATCACAACCCGCAGCTCCTGACCTGACTGAACTGTCTGGACGAGGAGACAATGCAGGCAGTGGCTCAGACAGCACAGCACAGCACAGCACAGCACAGCACAGCACAGCACAGCCCAGCACAGCACAGCACAGCACATCCCAGCACCCTGAGCGGAGCAGCCCAGCAGCTCCACAGTCATTTCATATGGGTTCGCAAAATAAAATAAAAAACATTTTTATGTAGAAAGGTAGAGATATATTCGAGAAGCAATACAAATAACATTCACAATCATCATAAATATCATTATGCATCTTACTGAAGTTTGTTCTTCTTCCTCTGTTCTTTTCAGGGCCACTGGGCCTAATATACAGACATTCTAATATACAGATATTCTAATATACAGATCTTATAATATACAGATATTCTTGTCTCCATTCAGTTGAATAATAACATACTGTATTCTGCTCATCCTTAGATTATTTGCTTACTGTGTAGCTTTTATTCAATATTCAGTTAAAAAGACTTGCCAACTTGGTGCTTAATGCTGTAATGGTGTATTGTCACTTTAAGATATGTGGTTTAGGCTATGTTGTCGTATTTTTACTTTTTACCAAGATGATGTGTATGGTTGTGAAATAGTTGAAGAGATGCTGAAGCTACTACAAAAAAAATGGAGCTGTGTCTTTGTTGAGTGCTACCATTCATGTTCTACTGTTAGGAATGACATGATCAGATGAGAGGCTAAAGTTACATCTGAAACAGGAGAGACTGATGTGTGGACTCGGACAGTATGTGTTAATCAGTCTTAGGATAAACCACACACTCAAGACTTCAATTCTGGCTAGTGTTAGCTTTTTGCCCCATAGACTAGGCTTGTAATGTTAAATCTAGCCTATAAGATCTTTAGCTTTCTAACATTAGCTAGATAAACTTTTCGTATATGCATGCATATGCATGCATTGTGTAGGCTAATGTTCGAGTATTTTAAGAATTAACGTGTTCAAACATAGGCCTACGAGATGTAAGGTTGCAACTCAGGTTGCATTTCCACCATGTCTTTCGTAAACTGTTGCCTACAGCCTTCACATCATGGTGTAAGTGCTATGTTATGAGACGTACATGTTTGTCCTTTATGTGCACCAAACATAACAACAAATACCTAGTTAAAAGACCAAAAAAGGATAATAAAGGAGGGATTTTTATTTAACTTAGGGAATAGTTTTTGATAGGCTGTCGGACAGGGTGCTATGACATTTTGGTAGCCTGACGTGGAAAACTTGACTGTTCCGGTACGTCGAACTAGTGATTTTGTGAGCCCTGCATATGTGTGCAGTCAATGCTCAGCGCTATGAAGGAATCCAGCCGACTGGCGGTGCTGGGTGAGCCTCCTGAGTGTGAGCCCAGCGGAGGGGAGGGGAGGTGGGGGGATTGAGCCCCTGCTCCAGTGGGTCGGGCTGGGGGCCGGGTGGCTGAGAGGCCCTCCGCCCCCGAGAGCAGTAGGGTCGGGTTAATCCAATGCCGCAGGCTCCTTGAGTCGGAGAGAGATGAAGCGGCCAAACACACACACCAACACACACACACACAGAGGCAGACAAACACACTACTACAGACAGACACGCACACATGCACATCGGCAGACACACACCCCCACTGCTGCAGGAAATTACCTTCAGAACAGAGAGCGAGGAGGCCTAGAGTAGAGGCAAGGCATGCAATAAGAAGCGTGTGTGTGTGTGTGTGTGTGTGTGTGTGTGTGTGTGTATGTGTGTGCGCATGTGCATGTGTGTGTGTGTGTGTGTGTGTGTGTGTGTGTGTGTGTGTGTGTGTGTGTGCGTGTGTCTGTGTGTGACCACATGCATGTGTTTGTTTGAATGTGTGTGTGCGAATACGAGCATTATTAAATGTGTATGCATGTGTGCATATGCGTTTGTGTGTGCATGTGTGTGCGCATGTGCATGTGTGTGTGTGTGTGGTAGAGGCCTCTGTGACAGTGACCCTAACCTCTTCTCTGTGGGGTGCAGTCAGAGGTCAGTGTGCGTGACACTCTCTGCTATTATGCGGTGTGACCCCCTCACACGAACAGTCTCCTTCTGCTCAACTATTCCTCCATTAACACACACACACACACACACACATACGTGTGCACACACACCCCACCCCCACCCACCCTTTTTCATTAACCTCCACAGCTACACAAATGCACTGACACACATGTAGTTATTAGGACAACTGTTTAAATGCTTGTAGCTAATTGAAGGGTTTATTAATACTGATTAATCTAATTATACAATCTTTGCTTTACTCAACAGTGAATTTCTTAGTGAAACTTGAATGATCATCTCAAGTTTTGTCTGCTACCTCAAGCGAGAGAGAAACCAAGAGAGACAGAGTGAAAAGTGAAAAAAGAGGAGAGACAAAACGACAGAAAGAAGGAGAGAAGGAGAGAAGGAGAGAGAGAAAAGGCAAACGAGGGGGAAAGAGCATGAGGCAAACAGATGGAAGAGGAAAAGCACAGAGGGAGAGAGAGAAAGAGAGAGGGAGAGAAAGAGAGAGGGAGAGAAAGAGAGAGGGAGAGAGAGGGAGAGATAGGGAAAGCGATGCTCCTGTATGTGCTGGGGTGGATGAGGGGAGAGGAGGGGGATGAGTGGAGTGGAGAAACAGTTGATTATGAGCCCCATCAGGTGATCAATGCTTTCATTAATAAGACTGATCGCAGGGCTGTCACCACTCTGACAGCGCACTGAGGGATGACCTGCTGCCCACACTCCATTTCCCCCACGCTAGCTGTTTACCCACCCCTCCCCTCCCCTCCGCTCCTCTCCTCTCCTCTCTCTTCTCTTCTTTCCTGCTTACCCACCATCTCTCCTCCATTTCTCTTAATTTTTCTCTTCTCCTCTTCTCCCTTTCTCCCCCTCCTCTCTCCTCTCCTCCTGTTTTTCATCCCACTCTTCAACTCAACCCTCCTCTTCTCCCATCCCTTTCTCTCTTCCTCTGTGTCTCCTTCCATTCCTCGACTGTTTTCTTGTCATCCCCTCCTCTTCTCTCCTTCTCTTCTCTCTTCCCTCTCTCTCTCTCCCTTTCCTTTCACTCACTCCTCTATCCATTCAATATTATTCCTCCAGAGTGACAACAGACAGCGGAGGAGAACACTGGGGGTTTAGTGTCACTATAAGAAGGGGGGAGGGGGGGTTGTAGGGTGAACAGTTCAGAGAAACATGGAGCAGAGAGGAGGACGAGGAGGAGGAGGAGGCAAGAGGGGGAAGAAGGAGGAGGAGGAGGAGGAGGAGGAGAAGGGAGAGGTAGAGGAAGAAAAGTGAAAATCCATTTTGAAGCCCATTTTCAATTAGGGTCCACAAGCTGTTATCGCAGGTGTCGCAGAATGGGGTCCGTGAGTGAAAGTGTCTGCTATCCGTTTCTGAAATGAACCCTTATCTGTCCGCCACAAAGATGGGCCGGCCCGCGTATCTGTAAATGACTTTCCCAGCCGCGCTGCTAACAGAGGAACTTTATTTCTGTCAGATGACATTGCCCTCCATATTTGCTGTTGATCATTTAAATGTCCGTCTAAAAAAGAAGGTGGCCTCTCTCTCATGCTGTTGCTTTCTCTCCTTCCACTCCTGCCCTCTTCTATAAACACTATGCATTCTCTCCCTCCCTTTCTCTCTCTCTCTCTCTCTCTCTCTCTGAAAAGCAATCCTTCAGACTGCTTTTTCCTTAAACATTCTATTCAGGATTAGAATTTTTTTTGCTTGATTTCTATCTTAAACCTTTCGTTTCCAGGTGAGCTTTGACAAGACCTCTTTAGCATAAAGACCCCTGACCAAAATAAAAATACTGAGGGGAAATGAAAGGAGCTCTTCTTCCTCTCTAATACGCAGCAAAGTTCACACCCTGCCTGCGATGCCCAATTCCACGCATTCCTTCACAATTTTCCACAAGTCTCTTCCCTCTCTTTTCTCCTTCACTCATGCTTTCTTACTGTCCTCTCTCTCTCCACACCCCTCCCCCTCTCCCTCTATCCCACCATTATATCGATTCGGCATCTATATGAAAAAAAAAACACCCCAACTGCTAAACCAACCAGAAACTTTCCTCTTGGCTCTACTCCTCCTCTCAATGGCAGGCCCCTTTCTTCTTCCCCCTTTCACATTTTTTTATTAGGAAATTATCCCATGACGACAGGATTTATTCAGGCAAAGAGCATGGACATCTTTTTTTAGGGTTCCAGGAAGCAACAAAAGAATCAGGGGACTTTGTGGTCCACCTGCCTGGCGAATGATGAGGGGGAGAGGGGGGAGGAGAGCAGCACCCCCCCCTTGTGCCTGTCCGAAAGGAGACCAATCAGGCCATTGTTGTGGCGCGGTCGGCCCTTTTGAGCTGTCGGCCCAGGGGAGCGAGCGCGCGGATGAATGCTACACGGGGTGAACGCTCCCTCCAAAACTAGGGGATTGTGCGCTGAACTTTTTTTCATATTACTGACAGAGTGAGAGAGAGGGATAGTTGGGGTGGGGGTGGGGGTGGGGGTGGGGGGGGGTTGGATGGGGAAGAGAGATATGGACAGGAAGAGAAAGATTAGAAAAGAAAAGAATTATCGGAGAATAAAGACAAGGAGAATGAAAGGAATGGAGAAAGTAGAAGGAAAGAAAGAAAGCAAAAAAGGGAGGAAAAAATGCAGACAGAAAGAAGGAAAAGAGGACAAAGAAAGAAAGAAAGAAAGAAAAAAAGAACCCCATCCACTATCATCATTACACACACACAAATACAGTCTCTGGCATGCACTCCCAAGCCTAGTTCAACACAAATATTTGGAATATTTCATATTAGATTATCATGATCTCAAATGCCACTTGAACCACATCTGACTTGTGGCTTGAATGCCACTTCAACCACATTTAGTGCTGTTCCCAGAGCCAAGCCCACAGCCAAATACATTCGATTATTTCAGTGCGGTGAAGACCACGGAGACCAAATGTAACCTCTGTCTGCTCCATTCCCTTCAGTAGAGTTCAAGCTCTACGGTCTCCCCTCCCAGCCTCCGACCATAACTAAAACCCAACATTCACACACACACACACACACACACACACACACACACACACACACACACACACACACACACACACACACACACACACACACACACACACACACACCTCTATCCCCATCCACAGGGCGTATTGAACTAATATTGGAGACATTTGTTCCCTACTGTATGGCTGGATTGACACTGTGCCCTTTGAAGAATCACAGCCTAAGTAGCATGCGCTTTTGACTGCACTAGTGTAGGTTAAGCACTGTCAAACACACACACACACACACACACACACACACACTCTTTTGACTGCACTAGTGTAGGTTAAGCACTGTCAAACACACACACACACACACACACACACACTCTTTTGACTGCACTAGTGTAGGTTAAGCACTGTCAAACACACACACACACACACACACACACACACACACTCACACACACACTCTTTTGACTGCACTAGTGTAGGTTAAGCACGGTCAAACACACACACACACACACACACACACACACTATTTTGACTGCACTAGTGTAGGTTAAGCACTGTCAAACACACACACACACACACACACACTCTTTTGACTGCACTAGAGTAGGTTAAGCACTGTTGCCTCCTTTCTAGGCTATTCGAACCCCTTGTGGAGGTGGAATAAAGAGCTCTTTTCAGACAAGATGGCAGGCTTGAACACGGTTTGCAATTCATTGAGAGGTGTGCCTTGTTACGCACACTTGGCTCGGAGCACGGTAACATGAAGGGGAGGCTACAGACACACTGTAAATAATAAGTACATTTATTAAAGAATGTAAAGAATGTCAGTATAGAGGAAGATAAAAACAAAAGTGTAACTCAAGTACGTGTCAAACAAGCTAAATGCCATCGGAGAGGAAGGGAGAATAGTCAGTGGAAAGAGCCGGCTTCTTATCCCCTTGCCAATCTGAAGGAACTAACCACACCTGAGCACCAATCCACCTTCCGCAGAGAGAGAGAGAATGTGAGCACAGGTACCCAGACTGGATGGGGCCAGCCAAGGCCGTCACAGCCACAAATCGCACACCGCATGAGCTGAAGTCCTGCTGTAAATTGAAGAGAAAAACTTGGAAAATTCACCACCCTATCATGGACACACTTTTCCAATCACGCTGAGGTCGCACTTCACTTTGCCCCTTGTGCAGCTGGGAAACTGACGCAGGCACGTGTTGCCTCCGACCTGCCCTTTGTGCGGTTTCCCAATCCGCCCAGCAGGGGCGTGCGTGTGGCATGATTTCGGATCATTTGCTTAGATTGGGGCATGTTGGTTTTGAAGTGAGGTGAAGAAAATCAGCAGTGGAGGTAGCAATCACATGGGCTTTCCTGATGCACTGTTAGCTTTAGCAATCACATGGGCTTTCCTGATGGACTGTTAGCTTTAGCAATCACATGGGCTTTCCTGATGCACTGTTAGCTTTAGCAATCACATGGGCTTTCCTGGTGCACTGTTAGCTTTAGCAATCACATGGGCTTTCCTGGTGCACTGTTAGCTTTAGCAATCACATGGGCTTTCCTGGTGCACTGTTAGCTTTAGCAATCACATGGGCTTTCCTGGTGCACTGTTAGCTTTAGCAATCACATGGGCTTTCCTGATGCACTGTTAGCTTTAGCAATAGCATGGGCTTTCCTGGTGCACTGTTAGCTTTAGCAATCACATGGGCTTTCCTGATGCACTGTTAGCTTTAGCAATCACATGGGCTTTCCTGATGCACTGTTAGCTTTAGCAATCACGTGGGCTTTCCTGATGCACTGTTAGCTTTAGCAATCACATGGGCTTTCCTGATACACTGTTAGCTTTAGTCGGGCAGGAGCGGCCCGCGGCTGTGGTCGAAAGGGTTAAGGTTGGGCTCGGGTGTTGGGTTACCCCTGATAAGAGGTTTGGGTTGTGTGGGGAAGGGAGGGAAGTGGGGAATGTGACTGTGAGGTCTCTGTAGCCTCATGGGGGAGTGTGTAAGCTATCTTATGAGCAGGGTTAAAGGTCTCTGCTGGATGCTCAGGAGTGCGCGCACACACACACACACACACACATGCATACGCGCACACACTCAAGCACACACACACACACTCACTCACACACACACACACACACACACGCGCACACACAGCTCGCCGTCCTGAATTTCATTTGATGGCCTCTCATTAGCTCTTGCATTCTTCTTCCAGGTGTAAGTGCTGCTGGTATTAGAAGGCCAACCTGTTCAGGGTGTGTGTGTGTGTGTGTGTGTGTGTGTGTGTGTGTGTGTGTGTGTGTGTGTGTGTGTGTGCGTGTGTGCGTGAGGGAGAGAGAGAAAGAGAGAGAGAGAATGGGTATGTGTGAGGGAGAGAGAGTGAGAAAGAGAGAGAGAAGGAGAGAGTGGGTGTGTGTGTGTGTGTGTGTGTATGTGAGGGAGAGAAAGGGTGAGAGAGAGAGAGAGAGAGAGAGAAGAGAGATAGAGAGAGAGAGAAGGTGTGTGTGTGTGTGTGTGAGGGAGAGAAAGAGTGAGTGAGAGAGAGAGAAGAGAGAGAGAGAGGGGGGGGTGTGTGACTGTGGGCCTGTTTGTCTATGTCTGCATCCAGTTTGTGATGATTACAGGATCTGTGTTTCCAAGACAAACCGTATGCTATTTGTTGGAGTAATTACCAGTGTATTACAGAGAAAAATCTGCAATCACAAAGCCAAATTACATCCATGCTTTTTCCACACAGTAAAAACTCCTTCCCCACCCCCCCCCACCCCCCACCCCCTTCACACACACACACACACACACACATCCATGCATTCCTTCTAATTAATGAAATAGCTTCAGCCATCTGGGAGTGTGCAGCCTAGCCAGGGAGCTCCCAAACTGCATCATGGGGATAGATGTACAGTACACGCAACACACGCACATAAACTCTCTCTTTCACACACACACACACACACACACAAGCACATAAACTCTCTCTTTCACACACATCAACACACACCTAAACTCTCTCTTTCACACACATCAACACACACGCACCTAAACTCTCTCTTTCACACACACACACACACGCACATAAACTCTCTCTTTCACATACACACACACACACACACACAAACACACACACACACACACACACACACACACATTCACACACATAAACTCTCTCTCTTTCACACACATACACACACACACACACACACACACACACACACACACACACATACACACACACACACACACACAAAAACTCTCTCTTTCACACACTCACACACACACAGAACTGTCACTAAACACAGATACAAATACATGCATTAACTTATCTCACACACTTAAAAATCCATGCCTATAGACTCTCTCCCATAATTTGACACACACAGAAATGCACTTTTCACACATTCCAGGTGACATGTACTGTATATAATACGTATAAGTATTAGTCTGTCCCACACGTGTGTGTGTGTGTGTGTGTTTGTGTGTGTGACGACAGGCTCGCAGAGCTGCCCAGTGGGTGGATTCAAACTCCTTTTTCCGCACTGAACGTCCACCCAGGGTTTGTTTGGACAGCCTGAAAGGAGACACTCTAACTTTGTAAATCCTTGCATTGTCTCATTATTTGTTTCAGCAGCAGTGCAAGAGGGCCCCCTCGACCACAGAGCCCCGACCGGCTGAGGCACAGTGTGTGTGTGTGTGTGTGTGTGTGTGTGTGTGTGTATGTGTGTGTGTGTGTGTGTGTGTGTGTGTGTGTGTGTGTGTGTGTGCGTGTCTGTGTCTGTGGCTGAGGCACAGTGTTGTTTATGGCTGAAGTAATTTGAATCTGATCAGTTCTGCACTGAATGTTGTTGTGTCTCCACAGCACCACAGCCCTGTGGAGATGATTAAGAACGTGCTCGCGCTCATACACTGATGGGAAACTGACCTCTGACCTCGCTCGCATATGGGTTTGCATTAGCGTGTCTAGTGGCCGCACTTAAGGACTCCCCGAAGAGCAGATTTACTGTAACTTATGATGCTGGTGCCATGTCCACTGTGGTCTGTAGCATCCACATATGCATATCCCATATGCACACATATACAGTGACATCCACACATGCATATCCCATATGCACACATATACAGTGACCTGCACTTCACTTTCTTGCTCAGCATTAAACTTTGCTTTTGTTTGGTCAGACTTGACATGAATATATCTGCTGTTGCACTGTTTATCAGGTTTATATGAAATGCTTCAAGGGATATTTGTGATAAGGACATAACAAGACATAAAGTTGTGCATGTGTTGGATCTGAGTGAAGGCCCAGATAGACAGGAAATCTTTACATTAAAAACTTTTGGACTTTTGATTTTATACAATTTCCAGTTTACTATAAAACATGGCCAACTAAATGGGTTTGAATGCACATGGGCTATAGGATTTGTAATGTGTAGTGAACAGTGGACAGGTTACAGAACAGGGGCCTGAGACAAGTGAGAGTAGTGGACTACCACAGGTGAGAGAAAGGGGTGTGGTCTACCACAGGTGAGTCAAAGGGGTGTGGTCTACCACAGGTGAGACAAAGGGGTGTGGTCTGTGGAAGGGGTTTCTTACCGTTGGAGGTGGTGCTGGAGGCGACAGCCTTCTCGCTGATGTCACTGCGTACGGACGCGCTCTTGGTCGCCACGATGGTCTCCACCCTTTTCTTCTTCTCAGCTGCAGAACTGGCCTGGGACTGGGTTTCCATGGCAACTGTGCATTCCTCAGCACCACATCAAGACGGGAACACCTGACAGAAGTAACAACAACAGGTAAGGATTTGGCTAATGTGCCCCCACTCTGAACAGGTCTTGTGTATTTCAAACACCTGGCCTGGGACAGATCCAAAGCCCCAGACTGTTCTACAATACTTGTATGCCTCAGTAGGAAGAGAAAAGAGATGGAAAGATGAGAGATTGGGACGCACTGCAATGGAGGTTACAAGGCAGAAACGAGAGGCGATAAAAATGGCCTTTTAAAAAGCCTGTTTAAAGCGTACTGCAATAGCAGTGCTGTAAGGCTAAGATTATGTTTTGAAACTGAAGCGAGGACATAGGAATAAAACAACGTTTGAAAGGCTCTAAAACTCATCAAAATGCGAACATATGATACCCAAGTGTTCTGTTTCCAATGTCTGAACTGTCTTGTGTATTTGTGGACATCTGCTGAAGTGTGTTGTTGAGATTTCAAATAATAACTTTCAGTTTTCATGAAAGACGAGGCTGAGCATAAAGGTGTCGGTGTTTGTTGGTGCAACTGAGAAAAAAAACACACACACACACACACACACACACACACACACACACACACACACACACACACACGGCCTCACACCCAGTTTGAGTACCACTGCCCTAATGGATCAAGAACAGTATCAGTGGAAACACACTGGTGAAACTGTGTTGAAGTTGTGCTAACTAAGGTTTCTTTTATTCTATACAATACTCATATTGATATAATACTTATTTCAGATGTATCACAGCACGGTGAAGACAGATCAACCGGCGCATGTGGCATCTCTTCTGATGAATCTTCCTTGAGTACTTCAAAGAGTGAGGGGCATGTTCTCTTCATTGTTTGGGTTCAGTGTTTGTCTATGTGAGGTGTTTCCTAATAAATAAAGTTAAATATTTAAAAGGAGGCGGCTGCGGGGAGGTATGGCCTGACGTTGCCTGACAGAGAAGCTTCAGGAACAGAGCTGAAACCTTGCGGGAATTCCACAGAAAGCGAAACCTCCCGCTCCTGAAACGAGGAGCTGTTTGAAGAGAAGGTCCTTTTGGGAATACCCCTTTGCTGAGGCCATGATTTCTTTCCCTCTCTCTCTCTCTCTCCCTCTCTCTCTCTCTCTCTCTCTCTCTGTCTCTCTCTCTCTCTCCCTCCCTCCCTCTCTCTCTCTCTCTCTCTCTCTCTCTGTCTCTCTCTCTCTCTTTGTCTGTCTTACTTTTTCACTCACTCTTTCACAAACAGTAAAAGCTGTTTGAGGAACCGCTGGGAGTTTGCTTGCTCTGTTTGTGGGTTCAACCAACTGTCTGGCTGGGCAGGACGTCCGTGAGCTAAGGGTTAGCCCAATGGCTGTGCAAACAGGCCTTGGTCATACCAAAACATCAAAATGAAAGGCCACCGAAGCAATCTGAATGCTTCCTTGCTAAGAAAAAAAAACATTTTCCTTTAGTCCTGACCATGCTGTAATTCGGGGGGGTAATTACTGGAAATATTTAGTCTGCATGACTTACGGGGCAAATAAAGCGAAGTGTAATTACCTAACGAGAGTTTTTAATTGTGCCCGAACCTCTCCTTGGCAAGAGCGAGCAGCCTGGGGAGAGCTAAGCTTGGCTATGCAGCACAACACTGCCATTCAACACTGGAGGGTGTGTGTGTGTGTGTGTGTGTGTGTGTGTGTGTGCGTGTGTGTGTGTGTGTGTGTGTGTGTGTGTGTGTGTGTGTGTGTGTGTGTGTGTGTGTGTGTGTGTGTGTGTGTTCTCCCAGTGGGACCTTGGCTATGCAGCACAACACTGCCATTCAACACTGGAGGGGGGGACCATAGACCAAAGGAGGGGGGTTCGGCTCCAGAAAAACACAGAGAGCTTTGTTTGTTTTTGGGGTGTGGGTCATTTTTTTGTGGAGGGGGTGGGGGTGAGTTGGCTGGTTTGCCACCACTTTGAAAAAAGAAAAATCAGATTTTTGTCATCTGCTTTCAACTCAACAACAACATCTGCAAGCAATCCCAGTTTACACAGAGCAAAAAAAAAAAAAAAAAACAACAACAGAGCAATTATTCCCACGGACCAATCAAAGGCAAATTAAACTAAAGGCTCTTCTTCTAATTATGCCCACATGAATACACATTCCCCACTCAATCCTGAGACAGGCATGTGTGTATGTCTATATACAGTATATATATATGTGTGTGTGTGTGTGTGTGCGTGTGTGTGTGTGTGTGTGTGTGTGTGTGTGTGTATGTGTGCATACTCTCCGCTCCCACACATTAAAACATGAATCTATCAAATTGGACAATTAAGGACCACTGCTCTTCTTTTCTTCCTGTAATGGAGGACACCACACGCTGATGAGAGAGCACTGGGGGAAAGGGTGCCTGGCCTGCTGCGTGTGTGTGTGTGTGTGTGTGAGTGTGTGTGTGTGTGTTGGGGGGGGAAGGGTGCCTGGCACACATCCATTCTGGAGTCCGAGGTTGTGAGCTAAGCCAGCCGGCCGCCTGCTTTCATCGGCTGGAGTACATAGTAACTGTACAGTGAAGGGTGATTGGGCTCGGACTCTTTGGCTGGAGGACATAGTAACTGTACAGTGAAGGGTATAGGGGCTCTGACTCTTTGGCTGGAGTACATAGTAACTGTACAGTGAAGGGTATAGGGGCTCTGACTCTTTGGCTCTGTTCGAAAACTCTTAAAAGTAAGATAGCTGTCTTACTACCTTGGTGTCTCGTCAAGGCAGGTGTCTTGCGCAAGATATTTCTACGGGTAAAGGTATCTCAAAAAAACGTTGTTTTCGAACATTCTTTTAAGATAGCGTGTATGATAACATGTGACGTTGGTACGCTGAAAGAACGTAAGGCTATCGCAAATCACATCAACCATTATTGCTGGTTACAATAACGGTGTTATCAGATAGTGCAGTGTCTATTTCTCGGTAACTTTTGAAAAATCTAAGCGAGAAAACGCCGAAAGATGCACATTTACATACAAAACACGACCGTCAGCGGAGTTTGGCCCGCCATCTTTGTTTACAATTTGCAGTTGCCGGAGGGACTTGGCGCACAGATGTATGTGTAATAGGCAGCATCAAGGCTGCACCGATGGTACCTTCAAAAATGATCGTTACGCAGCGATTTTAAGGTATCTTATAAACCCGGAAGAGAAAAATTAAGGGATCTCGAACAGTCCTTCCTTCTCTTGTTTAAGAGAGGGAAGGTAGTAAGACAGCATTTTAGGAGTTTTCGAACAGGGCCTTTGGCTGGAGTTACTGTACAGTGAAGGGGCTCGGACTCTTTGGCTCAATGGGGGAGAGTGCAAAAGAGTTAGAAAGTGAGAGTGAGAGGCAGAGAGAAAAGGGGGGAGGAGAGAAAGAGAGAGGGATAGAGATCGGACAAAATTACACGGGACACTCTTTTTGACCAGCAAGACACAGCAAAGGAAGGGTGGAATATTACAAGAGAAAGAAAGAGAAAATTCCTTTTGAAGAAATTATGGAAGAATTTATTGAAGAAATTATTGACAGGCCGTATGTCTCTGCATGTCATGTTAAGTGTGCGTGTATGTGTGTGTGTGTGTGTGTGTGTTAGTGACTGACGATTATGGAGGATGGTGAAAGTGTGTCTGAAGTAGGGGTGTCACGATACCAAAAATTCAGTAGTCGGTACCAATACCAGTAAAATAACACGATTCTCAATGCCGATTTCGATACCACGGGGAAAAAAAATGGATTTTCCATGATTCCATGTACTAGAACTTGAAACATGAACTTCTTTATTAAAAATTTTGATAGCAAAATGTCATAAGACATACAAAACATGTGCAATAGAGCATATCACAACATAATAAAGTGAAATGTATGGTCATAGTGCAACAACTAGTGTCCCCAGACACATTCCAGACTTCCAGGCATCTTTTCAAAAGGTACTGTGCAAAAACAACAACAGTGCAAAACAAAACAGTAGATATAACAGTGCAGCCATTCAGCTAACAAGATGAACATGAGTTTGGGCACAATTGCATAATTTTTCACAACATTTCACAGCCCTAAAGACTAAAGCTTCTTAAAGGACGTATTTCATACAAAATAAATCAATGTTCAGTGTGGTCGCGGCGAAATTCCAGCTGTCACTCACAAATCGTCTTTTAGGCTACATTGAGTCTATGGCATCGAAAACAATAAATAAATTGGGTAATCGTGTTTTTTCAAACCAATTGCATATTCAGTTGTAACTATATTAAACTAGGACATTCAGTGAATTTCGCTAGTTTTGACATGATACTTGCAAGATACATGCTCTCTTTCTCTCTCTCCTTCTAACCAAGGTAGGCTATAGGCTAACGTTAAAACTACAGCATAGCTAACCTAAACTACGTACATAACATACAATGGCTTAACACACGTGCCCACCATCTTAAACATCATGTAACGTGTATTTCAGTATGACAGATAAAAAAAAAAGAAAAAGTGCATTCTTTGGATGTTGTTAATATGAATAAAAACTCTCCTTGAATTCTTTAAACAAATCCGGATGACGGTCTTTCAGGTGCTTTGCTAAATTGGAAGTATTACCTCCTTTGGTCTGAAGAACACGGTAGCATTGTTTGCATAAGTAGGGTGACCAGACGTCCTCTTTTACCCGGACATCTTCCGTCCTCTCTTC